>NC_141701.1:121045990-121254607 GCF_971803275.1 Cyanistes caeruleus
CTTTAATATTAGGTTGGATTGTCTTTTTGGTATTTGGGGAGTTGTTTTGATTTTTTTGTTTTTTCTCTCTCATGTCGAGCATTCTGGTGTTAGGGGAGCTGGTTTTAGGGATATTTTGTTTCTCATCCTAAACTGTTTCTGAATACCGTGGGCTTTCCTTGCATACTGTATAATGTATGCATGCTTTTCAACATAGCTTTACCTTCTTCCTTCTTTGGGAATTCAGAATCAGGATGAAGGGAACTGGTAATCTGTGAAGCATTCCAGAATCTGTGTGAGGTTAATGACTGAGGATGAATGGAAATGAGGGGAAGGGCTAGTTGGGATGTGCAGGACAAGGCTGGTCCTGGACAGCAGTGGCCAAAATGATGCTTTGGTGGGTAATTTCCTATTTTTGTAGGTAATTTTTAGGAAGTCTTCTTTTATTTGGATTGTGTTAGTGGGGTTTTTATTGTTGTTGTTGTGTTGTTTTTTTTGAGTTTTCTTTGCTCAGTGAGTTGGCTTTCAGTTAGGAAGAGCTCTTTTCAATAGAAATGTTGAGGCAGTGTTGCTGAGTGTAGTTAGGACTGCTCACTTTTACTATTGTTATAAGTTTTTTATATGTTTGTGCTGGCCTGCCACACAAAATAAATGCCTTTGTGTGTTTACTGAAGTAAAATAGTTTCTACACAGCAAACGGGAAAAAGGATGATAAGTTGGTTCATTTAAGAGGCCAGGTAACATGCTCAGCAGTATTTAGGTCTTCTCTGATTTCATCTGAATTCTCTACTACAAATATTTGTGTGCCAGAAACACCAGTTGAGTGTTGGTTTCAGCAAGTGGTGCTGATCCTAAGAGCAGTCCCTAAAGTTGCCACTGTGATAGGAGACTGATGGCCAGCAGGGCAGCTGTTGCATTGAAGGACCCTGAAAACTGTGGAGGGTGAAATTATGGCAGCTCAGTGGCACCATCAGGGATAACACTTTGCTCCAGGAAGGACTTGAAAGTTGACCTCCCCACCCAACAAGGCTGATTTTTGCCCATCTTCTGCACCCTAAATGTGGCAGAATTTACATATTTACTAGAATTGCAGACAGCCTGGGGTAAGCATCAGCTGAAGGGTGGTGGTGGAAGTGTTGGTGCTATCAGTTGCAAGGGATTTCAGCACTCCAATTCTTAGACGATTTTTGGCGTTTCAGGAGATCAGTGTGAGTTTGCTTAGATGCAGTGTACATAGTAACTAATGGTGACCTCAGGCAGCCAATCTACTCAGAGAAGTGAAACCAGGAGATGCCTTTCCTTTTAGTTGGGTTTGGGTTTTTTTGTTAGGTTTTTTTTTTCCCCCCTCTCTATTCTCACATAGTAGATAGGTCCAGTGTGGGATCCACTTTGGGTCTTATAGCCATGATTGGCATAATAAAGGCCAGAAAAGTCTCTAAACAAATGGTCACTAAAAGAAAATCCCTGTGAATGTAAGCAGTGAAAAGGTTAAGCCAGGCTTTCCTATGTTTCCTGGAGCATGTACCAGGACAGTTAGTTAAAGTAGGATCTTACATGCTGCTAGAAAACCCATTTACCACAGACATCTTTAAAGATCTCCTTGAGATCTCCTCATTCCTTCTCCAGATGTTGCTCAACTTGAGATGACAGTTTTACCATATTGGGCAAAGGAGTGGTTAGGTTTTGTTTTGAGCATCTGAGATGTGAGCAGTGGGTGGACTGGTCACTGTTTTGGCATCCCCAGTGGTGGAATGCATATGTGGACGACCAGATCACTCAGAGGAAGAGGAGAGTTTGCTGACATCCTTATCCACATTCCAAGGCATGCACATCTTCACTGCTGTGCCAGAAGGAAAAGTGAGGGTAGTTGATAATCTGCCATTTTTAGGGACAAAGCCTGAGGGACTTCTGCTGCCTGCATCCCCCTGTATGGTCAGTGAATTCCTCTGAGTTTGGGTATATGAGGTACCTGCACAGCTACAGTGCTGCAGATGATGCAGCCTAGGAAAGTTTCAGTGGTTTGGTACTCAGGCTTAAGTCCTGTTCTGTTTGGTTTGGTTGTTCTTTTTCCACACAAGTATTCAAGAATATGCATTCATGGTATGTGGCTTGTCCATACTAGTGAAATATAAATTATAAATTATAAATTATAAAATATAAATTATAAATTATAAAAGACAAATGCATGTTGCTGCATTGCTCAGAAGCAATGTGTTGATTTATATTGCTTAAGGAAATAACCTGAATTTTTTTTTCTACTTCTTGGGGTAGGGGCCAGAAATGTTTTACCACACTTGGAAAATTCCCCTGGATGACAGCAATAAAACTAATCAGAGGAGAGTATTCATGTCAAAGTGGTTAATGTGGTTGTCTCACCACTTTATTTGTTTAAGAGAGACTATTTGACTTGTAAAAAGATCCTTACAAACAATTTTATTGGGTGCTCCTTATTAACTATAAAGTACTTGTCCATTTGTTTCTCAGGATCATTGATGGTTTATCTTGTTCATTCTTAAGTGCCGTTTTTAGTGCAATCTGGTTCCTTCATATCCCATTTTAAGACTTATATGGTAACCAAATTGTCTGTACGTGTGTACATATGTGCTATGTAGAGAATTGGCCTAATTATGCAGAGAAGTTCTTGACAGTGGTTATTCTGATAATTACAGGTATTAAAACCTGGATATATTAGAGTGCTTTAGTCTTATTTAAAGTTCACAGAGATTATACAAGCTTTTTTTAGAAATTTGCTTTTATTTGTCCTAAAAAATATAAAAAGGTCATAAATACCGTCTCTTAAATATATAAAAACATAAGTTATACAACAATTTTTCTGGGTTCTGAATTTTTTTTTTTATGAATACATATTAAATAAGTGTATCTGAATAGTACCATTAGAAAGGAAATAAAATACATAATTTAAATTATTTCTAAATATTGAAAATATAAATAAGAAATATTAGAAACTAATAAATATTTTAAATACAATAAATAAGTTCCTAGAAGGAAGTGGGAATGTATGTAGATGCAAACCATTGTTACTATTTCTAGTTCTTAAAACAGAACAACACTGTTATCTGCCACCTGACAGATTTGTAACAAAAGGATTGTGCCTGAACTAAAACATTCAAACACTGAAACTCCTGGTGTTTTTCAAATAGCGCACAGCCCTCACTGTCTTCTCCATAAATGAAGTAAAATCTCGGAGGATGAGATGGATGGTGATTTTCTCTGTCCAGGACTTAATGGACTTCAGCTTTGTGTGGAGGGATTCCTGGGTAGCTGCATCTGGGATGATCACTTCTTCGGGATTGATCACCTGTGAAAAAGACAATATTGGGAGGGCCTTGGTTAAAACACTCACTGAGCCTGTTGGAGAGCATCAGTTTGTATGTTCCCAACCTGCTGCATATCCACTCTTGCTGTACTGCAGACAGCAGCCCGCCCCGGCACCTGTGCTTTCCTCCAGCCCTGTTTCTGTGGAGAGGTGTGAGGAGCACTGATGCCTGCTATGATTGCTGTGTAGGAATCTCTGGGCTATACTGTTTGTTCTGGTTTGGATGCAGCCTCTGGTATCGAGGTCCAACATGCTCTGAGCAGATCAATACACCCCTCCTGCTCTGGCAATCACGTGGCTGGTTAGGTACGGAGGAGCTGATCATGGTTTGTCCTAACCTGTCCTGCTCCATCCTGAGTCATAAGTTAATTGGCTGACATTCTCTCACATTTTGTAGCAGATTAACAAGTTTCCAAAGATGTCAAACTTGTTTAGCTGCTTAATTCTTACTTTCCAGGCATTTAGTCACATGTGAAATTAAGTGCCACCAACTTTCACTGATATGTGAGAGCATAACTATAAGATGAGTAAAAGTTATTTATCTAATGCTGACTCACATCCCTATGCACCCAGTACCTAAAAGCCTTTGAAGAACTTGTCCCAGGAAGTGGGACTTCTGAAAATGGGAGCTACACACTCAAATCATGGAGCTGTTTTAGGTCATTTGGAGTCCAAAGTTCTAGCAGGCATCTGCTTAATCCTGTGTTTAGGACCTCTCCTACCCTTTAACTAGTGACAAAAGATGCAAACCTTGTGGAACATCTTTTTTTGTGAAATATAAGAGAGAAATATTCTTCCTATCCAGGCTACTTGGGAGTGTTCTGATAACAGCCCCTTTTCCTGGTATGCCCAGTTCCTTGTTGTGCTGTGGTAAAGTCTGTATCTGGATATCTAGACAGGTATCATGCTGGTGGATCTATTTAACCACAAGTGATAGATTCTGGCTTTGCCTTAACAGATTTTTCTCTCTCAAAGAAAAACTTCCAACCTGAAGATCAAGGCTTTTTCTCAAAAACTCCATAGTTTCTACAAGTGCAGATTTTGCTTTTGATCACTGTGTTTAATTCTGCCTGTTTTAATTACCTTGGTCAAAAAAAAAAAAAAAAAAGTAAAATCTAAAGCCCCAAACCCAACCCAAAGAATCCAGTCTCTCTCAGTTATGAAGCAAACTTTCTGCAAACTTGTGTATCAAGCTGGAAGCCAGTACTCAGTTGCTGTCTTATGACAGGACTATTATTCTCAGCTAGCACAGTGTGAAAAAAAAGCAGTTCAGCTTCCTTTCACATAAAGAATGATGGGCATAAGTAAATAAGTTAGGAAAAGTATGGCAAACACACAATGCACAATAGGCTTTTCACATGCTGAAAATTGCCTGGAAGGAAATAATGCCCCAAGACTTCTGCAGTCCTTACCTGGGTGATTTTTAATCAGGCAAATGGTTTCCCCAAAAACAAAAGGAAGTATTTGTATTAAGGATTATTAAAATGAGCAAGAACTACAGGAATTGAGTTTTTTGAAGTGTGATCTTTTTCAAAGCTCTCCAAAACGTGAAAGATTTTTTACAAGCAAAATATGTGTTTTTCAGTAGGTATATTGACAGCAATATCTCAATATACCATACAATGTTAATTTGCCATAATAACCATGGCTTAAAAGTTTGGTTTGGAGAATTTTAAAGATAAATAATATTGTAAAAATACGCTTGGCTTTTTCTTTTCTTTTTAATATGGGCTTTTAAGAAAAGTTGCTGACTTCTACTTCTCAATGGGTTCCAACATTGGCATGGGCTGAATTATAGTTCCACAATTAGAAGCAAGCTCTTTGAAAAATCCTATTTCTATCATCCAGTTTAATATGTTTGTTCTTAAAACAATGAAGCATTTAGTTGGTTTTGAAATTATAAGTAACAATATAAAGTAGGAGGAAGAGTTGTTTCTTTAAGAAAGGAAAGTAAAACTTTGTAAAACCTCTTAAGTCATAAGGGTAAGATCTGAGCATAAGGAACCATCACCTGTTTTTTCAAGGAACTGAAACACAGCATCCTTTGTTTCACATAGCATCCTCTATTACTGACTTCACATCAGTATTAAGCCACCAAAATTATCAGAGTGAATTTAAAACCAACTCACCATCTGTCTTAGGGTACGTGCCAGGTGCTCTGTAGTATAGGATAGCGATTCAACATTTTGGTTTTCACTAATAAAAGTTTCTTGTATGTATTTGAGGTATGTCTGAAATGTATAAAGCCCACTGGAGATTTTTCTCAAGCATTTATCCTGAAATGAGAGAAAGGTGAGAAAGTCACTTAAGAGTTCAAAATGCCTTGATATCAGTGCTGTGTGCAGGTTAGCAGACGATGCTTATAGAGTGTGGAGGTCCGGCTAGAGCCGACACAAATCTTTAGGTCAACTTCCACAGTTCTTTTGGGCGGGCAAAACCTGCCCCAGGTATACAGGATTAAACCAGAAAGGAGCGCGGTTCCTTGCCTCATTAAAGCCGGCGAGCAGACACCCATCTTCCTCCGTCACCTTGGGGAGGTTGAGGTTGTTGTGGAGGAGCATTTCCATGCTGTTCTGGCAGACGGTAAACTTCTCGCACATCTGGGGAGAGACACGGAGAGGTTTGTTCGCACCGGGCCGGGCGTGTGAGCGTGTGCGAGCCCGCGGTGCGGCCGTACCCACCTCGTCCCGCAGCTGCGCCGCCCGGGCGTGCAGCAGCCGCGCCAGCCGCAGGCTGTCGGGCAGCGCCGCCCGCCGCTCCGCCGCCTCCTCCAGCTCGGCCTCCCCCGAGGAGTCTGCGCTGGGCAGCGGGGCGGCGGCGGCCCGCGGCACCAGCAGCAGCGGCAGCAGCGGCAGCAGCAGCGCGGCGCCGAGGGCGGGCGGCCGGCGGCGGCCGGGGCGGGCACGGTCGCAGCCACAGTCCCGGGAAAACTTCATGGTGCGGCTTCTTCTCTGCTCCGGCCCCGGCCCCTTCTCGTCGGCGAGGCTGGCGGGTTGAATGAGCTCCGGGCATCCCTGAACGTGTATTTATTGAGGGGGCTTCGAGATTATTCATGGCCTGGGAAAATCCGGCATGAGAACACGGGGGGTGTGTGCTCACGGAGCGCGCCCGGCTTGACAGGGCTGCTCGAGAGCCGGGATTGTGAAACGGGCCGGGGGGGGCAGCCGAAAGCGGCCGGTGGGAACATGAAGTAATCGTGCTCCGTAACTCCTTGAGGGCCGGGCTGCCCCCCGCAGCCACCGCCGGCTCACCTGCCCCGCGGGGTCCCGGCCGGGGCTGCAGCCCCCCCGCTCCGGCTTCCTCCGAACCTGCCAACTCCAGCCCCACGGAAACTCCTGGAAATCATCCATGCCTACCTACGGATATACACACATACTCCACATATGCTGTATACTTCCGTGTATCTTAATATTTTAATGTGGTTGAATGATTTATGGATTTTGTATGATGTATCTTTATCTCTATATTTTAGCTATTTTTATTGTTTGTATATGTGAAACTAAACGCCTCTGTTTAGGTGCTGGGTAGTACAAGTCACAAGTTGCCTCTTTCTGAGTGAACTACGTGTGGGTAGGATTAAATATATCAAATGCTTTAAATGGACCAAAGCCAGCTCCTACGGGAGGGTGGCTGCAGGAAATGCCACAAAGTTCCCTGTTATCTGCTGCCTTATCTCTTTCTGCCTACCTGGTAGCTGTTGCAGGAATTTTAACCTTTCAGGGGGACTCTTCACCCAGGGCAAGTGTGCCTGTTGAGATCAATCTTGTAGAATGCAGGCTGTCAAACTGTGTAAGGCATGCTGACATTGAACTTGTGGAATGTCTTGAACTGATTTTGGCCAAACTGCATTTTAATTTTTTTTTAAATTTGAAATCAGTTATGTTTTCTCACAAACGGAAGACCAGAGTCTGCATTGGAAACTGCTAACAGAAGGGTACAGAGTGAGGAGAACAAAATGTGGGGAATAAGAGAAGTGTTGAAGTGTTAGAGACAATACAGAAACTGAAAAATACCCCAGACACTTCTACTTCATTTTCTAAGAACAGCCTGAAAAGAGAACCTCAGGAAAGAAGCAGGGTACTACTGTTTTTTATTTAATGTCTCTCTCTCTGCCAGTAACAGAAAAGCAGCTGTGGTGATTTTGCCCAGTGGAGAGATATTAGAGCTGGAATGCAAGTGTGACAGCAGTTTTCAACAGCAGCAATCCGTCTCTGCCCAGGTCCCTGAGTGCAGCAGGGGAGACATGGCCAAAACAGTATCTGCTGTAATGTCGGGTCTGCGGTGTTAGGTATAGAAGAAAGCAGGCCACTAGCAGTACGTTTGGCTTTTATCACTGAAAAGATCCAACAGAAATGTGCTAAGGGATTAAAATAGCCAGGCCAGATGAGCTCAAAGCCTGGTATTTGCTTTTGGAGAACCATCAGAGGCAGATACATGAGGGAGGGAACTCCTGCCTACTTCTTTTTCCACTTGCGATAGCACATGGATGTACATGTCTCAGGGATTTCCTTCCGCTGCCAGGCGACTCATAGGCTGTTCCCTGCAGACAGTCAAACTTTTCCTTTACCTAACCCCAGTGAAAATACTATTCTTAAAATGATGAAAACTTGGTAGAAGGCTGTGTTTCCTTAATAATATCTTTTCAGCAAGCATTCTGTAATTTAGTCTTGTCTATAGCTGTGTAATTCTTAATTTTGTAAATTTATTTTTTGAGTTGTCATATTCTCATTGTGTCATGAAAGTCTCTGTTCCTTAGAAAATTTCAGAGAACATTTTTATGCTGATCACTGTTATACAGTCCTGCTGATGTGTGTAGTTGCATCTGCAGAGTGAAATAAAAGAAAGTTTCAACTGATCCTCAATCTAAAAGATTCTAAAAGTATCTAAGCCTTCAGTTACTGTTTTCTCATTTTGGGGTTTTGTTTACTTTTTTATATGAATGTCCATGTGACTTTTCAGAATTACAAAGTATACTTACATGCTCCAGTGAAAGGTGCTAATTAATGGCTTAGAAACTCCATTTGATAATCTAGGACAAAGCATAGCATTCAAAGGAAAAAGGAACTGGAATTTGCACTAGCATTAGAATACTTCTATTAGTTTGGACAGTTTCTTATGGAAAATCACTTATTTAATTGGTACTGTACACAGAACAAATACTTTTGCACTGATCTATCAATAATAACGTTTAATTTTTGGGAGGGCTTAAAGGAGGTCTGCACTGTATTACTAATTAGTCTGTACTGTACTGCACTGAATTACAGTGACTCATCAGTTGTCACGTTGTTCAAAATTCAGTAAGCCCCAAACAAGCAGCACTCGCTCATGAGTTACCTACAGATCAGGAGATCTGCCTGGTACTTAAAATGTAGGAGTATTAGTACTGAGACTCTAACTCATAGTCTTTGGATGCCAAGGAATTTCTTTTCTGCATGTCATCTTTGTAATACTGCAGATTGCTCTTCCTGCATCCTTTTATTTCTATTGCACTTCATTTTGCTGTACAATTTTTTTCTTTTTCTTTTCATTTATACTGTGAGCAAGATGGCTGCATCCTTTCTAAGGTGGGATTTCAGAAATTCTTAGTGTTTAACCAACTTTTTCTTCTGTCTGTGACATGAGCACATTTCTGTAGGAACAGAGGGACCATTTCTGAACATTGTAAAAAATCTATCTGACTGTCATGCATGAAAATTATTCCTGTCTATTTATAGCCAATCCAGGATGACCCCATGTGTGGTTTCTGTTAGGATCAATGTGCAACTCACTGACCCATTCTGGAAAAGATTCTCTTTCTTCTAGAGCTGCTCTGCCTGGGAGCAAACTTGTGCCACTTTTGCTCTTGGTAGCCTGGGAGATTTACAAGGAGGAGCCTGTTTTCAGGAGAGGTGGGTGACACCAACCTGGAAATGCTCTTGCCACCGAAGAGTTCAACAAACTGCAGAGCTGTCATGGTCAAAGCTTGTCTTGCCTCTTCTGTCAGATATCAGGCGTGTCTACAAGGAGCCCTACCATGTGGATTTTGCCAGGGCAAAATCCAGTGCCATTGGCAGCAGCAGGAGACCTTGCTTGCCAAGTGTTGTGAGTCAACATAAATGTCATTCCTAGATGGAAAAATAAAGTCATTCAATGAAGTAGAATTACCAGGGTTGCAGTAAGTTTCACTCTGATCTGTGAGTTTGGTTTGATCGTCTTTTTCTTTCTAATAATCTACACTATTTTACAGTAGTAAGAAAACCAGTAATTTGGGGATTATGACTTAAAATAGTACTGTTGGTAGTAAGAGAAGAAATACAACTGAAAATGTGGTGTTCTTCTATGTAAGTGTTAGATTGTGTGTGGAAGAAAGTGCCAACTGTCAGAAGTAGGATCATGACAATCACTTAAAAATCACGCAAATAACTTCCAAATATTTTGAATGAGGAGGAAAGCTGGTGTCTGTTTCCCCTGACATATTTTTGGTAGAATTCCTCAAAGCTTGTAATGAGGGAACTTGAATTCCTACAGATCCTGTAAAGAGTGTCAAAGATCTTTGTAATGTTAAACCAAGCTGCCCTGTGCTGTATTGGGAGCAAACAGGTTGAACAGGTGAGTAATGCCCTGCGTTCATGTTTCTCATAAGCAAACATTGCTTTGACAAGCTGCATGTCACCAGAGAGCCTGGTGCACTTGACTAGCGACCCATCACTTTCGTGGCTTGGCAAGTTCTTTGCTTCTCTGTTGGTTGTTTGCCAGGTAACTGCAAAGTTGTTTGGGGATTTTTTGGTGAAAAGCTCTGGGGATTGCGCATTTTTCTTTCCTAAAGGAAGACTTGCATCATTTTTAAACAAGACTAAGATGTGTAGTAAGATTTGATTTTTTTTTTTCTTGAGTGCATCATATGCAAATACCATGGATTTCCTTGCCTTAAGCTAAATCAGATGTTTAGAGTAAAAATTTGTACTTACCTTTAAATTGTGTTCTGGTTTTCATCTTTATCTGCTTAATTTCAAGAAGATAAATACTGCTATGGTCTTCTCTAGTCAACTTACAGCAGACAACTTCCAGCCATACAGTCCCTAGGTGAAAGAGGTCCTAAATATAAGGGTTATTGGGGAATATCTGAAGGCTACAAAACAAGTCTAATGCTAAATGTTCTTCAAGTCAAAATGATTGCTGGCATTTTAATGCTGGAATGGGAATATTGTGGCACCTGGCAGTGAAACTAGATTTGTACTAGGAACAATTTCCAGCCATGGCTGTGCTGATAAATGATATTAGGAAGCAATTTGATGAACTTTTCTCACAGAAGGAAGGTAGCTATTGCTGTCTCTGTCACAGCATAGTGTGCCTGATGGGGTGAGTGGTGCCCCCTTTTAGGGCTGCGTGAGACACCGGAGCAGAGAGCTGGACAAGTTAGAAATACTAGCAGCTTTGGGTCTTTCACAAGCAGCATGCTGTTGTCTGGCTTGTTTTGTGAGCATCACCCACAATGACAGCACACGGTTTTGACAGGGATCCCATTTTGTCAGCATTGTGTTTTGAATTATTGTAGGGCTGTACTTTTAGAGAAATCTCTGTCTGTTTTTAAAAATTAATTGACTGTAAGTTCCACTTGTGTTTAAGGAACTTCTCAGTTCCCATTGAGCTTGCTTTCTAAGCATGAAAGATGAAAATTCAAAGAAGTTATATAATGAAGAAGAAGAGTAAGGTATTTCAGTCACCAGAGAAGATGACAGAGCTGAAAAGAGAACACATTGAGGAGCCTGAGTGTATGGGAGGTACTGAATAGTGTAAGTATTTATCTTTAGTGTTTGATATTTTGACATGTGTTTACATTTAATGTACCATTAACCTGGAACATTAGATGTAGATTGTGTTTTACAAAGCATTCAAAAGTGGGGTTTTCCCTCCAAGGAACTTGCTCAATGTCAAAGGAAACTGAAGGGTGTCAATGATTATAATCCCACTCATGAATGCATACCAAGTCTAGCTCACCTCAGTAAAGAGGATCTATTTCACTCTTAAATAAAAGCTCATCTGTCGTTCCATGAGACATCTGTAAACCCAGCTATGTTTACCCTTGTCCATGCCCAATGTTTTTGTGCCCATAATCTCATTATCAGACTGTTGTCTTGCTTGGTTTGACATTTAGCCCTGCGTTCTCTTGCATTCTCTTTCTGCTTTTCCTGGTGATTGCCTTTCTGTAACTTTGTAAATTACCTACACAAAAGCCAAGTCATGTAACAAAGTTTTTATGCTTTTTCCTGGAAAGCAGCAGTTTCTTTCTGTAGTGAGAACAGAAGGTGGGTGGTATCAGTGGTAAAAGTATTGGTGTGGAGTATAACTCCACTGTTGGAATGAGATGCAAGGCTTCAGTACGTTCATTTTGGGAAGTAACTTTTCAATGGCACTTTATGTGTGCTGGAAGTTGCTTTTAGCAGATGCAAACTGGAAAACCAAGATGCAGAATAAGTGTTGTGTGCTTTCAATAAAGGTTTTCTAGCTCAAGGATCCTGTAGTGACACAGTGAAGCTGCTGTGGAGTTTGCCACTTCAGTCATACCATTTTGTTGAGAAAACTGAGTATCACTACTCAGAAAGTGCCTTTCACACTGTGGGATTTGAGTCTTTCTTCCTTTCTGGGTGAGCTCTAGCAAACTTCTTTATTATTCTAAACCAAATTTGTGAAAGGGAACATACTTACCATAGCAGGAGCCCTTTTGAATTGCATGCTAGCACACTATAATAGGATTAATAGGCTGTGCTGGATCTGTAATATTCATTCTTCTCACACTGCTGTTCTTGCAGCAAAAGTGTCCTGGGGGCCAGGTTAGCTATAAAGACTTTGGTCCATCACCAGAGGATCTGAGTGGTCTTGGTCCAACAAATTTTTTCCTTCAGATGGTCAGTTAATGGTCTGATGCTTTTTTGTTTAGATTGCTCAACCAGGATGTGGGAGATGTTGAATCATATCCCTTCCTTATTTAAACGGATTATGAACCCAGATTTACTCCTTTACAGGAAAGTCTCCCAACTCCCAAGAAGAATATTGGCCAAAATGTTTTTTATCCCTCCTCTTAAAGTGAACCATTTTTTTTGTCAGAAAGAGAGTATCAGGAGCCTGTGTGCCACCTCAGTGGGTTGACCTGGATTCCAAGGGAAGTTTGCTCAAGTATGTAATACAAAATATTCAGACATTGGGCAGAAATAGAAAGTGATTTCCAGGGACACCTTGACCCCAGAGCTGTTGAGTAAGCCTGGGCGGAGGTGAAGGCCTCACTTCCTCCATGGGCTGCTTCTTGGAAGGAAGAGCTGGTTCCTGTGATGAAACGGAGGAGGATTGGGTGGCGGGTCCTCCCTGGCAAAGGGTCCTGACTACCTGGGAGTCATACCTGCTTCCTGAGGGGAAAAAGCTCCTCTCCCTGGAGTTTCTTTTGTACAGGTGCAAGAGCTTCTTGTGCAACACACCAGCTCTCACATACTCTTTTCTTGTCAGGGGGTCTGTGTGTGCCTGGCAGCTCTGCCTGCTCTGGTCAGGTGCTCCTCACTGTGAAGTCCCCTGGTATCGCACATCAAAAATGCAGACTCTACTCAGTACTCAGACATGTACTCAACCTGCTGATGTTAAAATTACGTGTGAGACCAGAAGTTAAAAATAAAAACCAGAAGCAGTCAAGCTGAACTGCTCTGAAACGAAACCATTCCCCCAGAACTTCCCCCAGCTCTTCCCTGCAGCTGACGCTACACCCGGCCCTTCTCTACGCTACAGCCACGTGTGACAATGGCAGTTTTGGTGTGGAGAGGGAACTTCTTGGGAATCTCCCTTTGTACTTTAGCTCAGCATCATCAATCATCACTCCCTGCTGCTCTTACATAGATTTTCGTTGTTACTCACAAATACTCAAATATTGAGATCTCTATGGTCTACTTTTTTCTGATACTCTTTGTCTGGACTTGTTAGTATTTTGAAAGTGCCTAGACTTTCAAAACGTGCCTACGTGAAGGCAACAAGGGATACTGACTTTATTCCCTGTGGATACAGAAACAATTGGCAAACATGAGCAGAGAGCATAGGCCTTGGACAGAATTACAGGCATTTTAAGAAAGGATAAATTAAACTTTTGTATTTAATTTCACACTGTTTTCATTATCTGCTTGCAATAGTCTATGCAATTTTTCTTGTGGGATGTTACATACTTCATACATTTTGCAAAACTACTGCTTTCTAAAATTTGTCATTCCACTATTTTTTTTTAAAAGTCATATAGAAGACGCTTCATGGAGATTCCATGCTGTTACCAACTGCACATTAAATCTTCCATTTAGCCTGTGTACCACACAACTATTTATTGAAATCTGCTGCTTTCTGCATAACATTTAGCATGTAGTTCCACAACTGTTACAAGCTGATAGAGAAACATAGAATCAAACATTAGTGCCCTGCCCCCGAGGTTATTTATCATACAAATTTAGTTTAAAGCTCTTTCAATGAACCCTGCTAAGTCCTGGGAAATGGGGACATGCTACCAAATGGGTACAAGTGTGAGAAGGATGCTACCAAAAGAGTATCACTGCCAGTCTCTATGCTGACTTCTGCCACTAGTCACTTTTTCTCACCACTTCCCATGTGTGTCAGCACTGGTGTTTGAGCCGTTATGTCAGACTGGGGAGGGGATCTAGGGAGGGGATCTAGCTGGAAAATAAGACACCAAAGGAATTGAATAGTTTTCACTAGGATCCTGTCTGTGATCTGAGTGACTCTCTGCCTGCCTGAACACTTGTGTCAGTATGCTGGAGCAAGCTGCAATGCCTGACCCCTGGGAGAGTATCAATAACAAATTAATAAAAATCACTGTGGGTTTGTGTTGAGCATAGAAAATGTTATACCTCCTCTCAAAATAAATTTCACCTCTCACACCTCCAGAGCAGTGTACACTCTTGAAAACAGATTAAAAAAGGAGAAAGTTTTACGACATTGATGTGGTCACCATGTTTTATTGACAAACAAAGCCAGTAGCTAAAGTCAATTTGAATTAATGAGGAATTTTGTCTCCCCACTTACTTTCAACTCCAGACAATTTTTAGGACAAATTATTATTGTTATTACTATTATTATTATTATTATTGTTGTTGTTGTTGTTGTTATTATTGCTATTATTAGTCCTGACTTGTCTTTTTGTTCTGCTCTACCCTCTTGCCCTCGGAAAGCCATTGCATATGTTTTAAACTGTTGTAACTCCATTGATTTTGGTAGAACTTCACTTGCCTGATGAAAGAATGAAGAGATTCATGCAGCTGCATGACCACTGTCAGTGCATGCTTTGCCATCTGATGGGTAAGTTGACAGCTGTCAATTTTTTCTCCTATGTGATGGGGTTGCAAGACCTGCTTAGACAGCAAATTTCATGAGCTCATGAAATTTCATGATTAATTTTTTTTCCCTGGAAACAGTGTGTTTGAAAGCACTGATGTGTTGGACATGTGGTTTATCCAGAGCTCCCAGTTCTCTTGGGTCTACAGAGAACATCTGCAGAATAAAAAGCCTGAAAACAGTCAGGAAAACAAAGCTGATTTTCCTGGCTTATGATGATGATGATGAAAAAATGGTTGGAATGCTTCTTTAGCATTTCTGGAATTCCATTACTTTTTGTTCCATGTTTCATATCTTCCCTATTGTGTCCCTATTGAGAAAATTTTTGTAAATCATTTCAGGGAATCGGTCACAGGGGTAACAAAAATATCTGCTTCTCAGAAGAGCAAGATCAGTGTCACATCAAGGAAAAGTTGTTTTAAAACTTTCTCAAAGACAATGTAAAATTACTGTAAGAGAGTGAACTCAATGGCAGCATTTCTATTAAATTCATTATGAAACTGGCACTGTCTTACATGTAAAAGGAAAGACAGACAACGTGGGAAATGGCTTCTACCATCCCTCCTAAAATCTGTTTAGTTTGTTCACTCTCTTCTGAGCCTGAGCTCCTTCTCATCAGGCTTTGAGGAAACTCTTTTAAAAGTAGTACCATCAAAACCAAGGCTAGCATAGTAAGAAATACACTATTTTTTTAAGATACCACAGGGAGGAAAGTAAGTCAGATGATATCAGAAAAGGAGGAATTACTAGTTGCAAATATTAGATGACATCTGTTTGAAATCCTTTGCCATTGACGCAGGACACTTGTTTGCCAGGGGACAAAGTCACTCTGCCTGTTCTGCCACTTCTCCCTTCAAGTTGGTCCCTTAAGCACTAGTAATTTTGATGTAGCCTGAAGTAACTCTTCTTATAGTGTGAAGATTAAATGTTTCAAAGTACATGATGGAATCATGATATTTCATAATTCCAAAATGAAGTCACAAGTTTTCTGTAATAGCAAGCTTTTTATTTTGAAATATATTTTCTGTGGCCACTTGCCAGAAGTGAGACTTATTGTTAAAGATTTTGAAATAGATTATGTTTTTTAATTTGAAAAAAAGGTTTTAACACTTCTAATTTGTTCAGTAAAGGCCTTTCCCTGAATAGCTCCCCCTGACATGTGAGGGAACCTGTAATCCCACAGTCCCTTGATACCTCTGAAGTTTGCTCTTAGTTCCCTACTGTTATGTATATTTTTTGTATCCTCAACCCCCCTCACCTGCACCTAGGTTCAGCTTCATCAAATGTGTTTTCCCCAAAATCTCCTTTTGCCTAGGATGTTCCTTATTGTGGTATTGCATGTGATAGACTTTCTTTCAGTGTTAAAACAGCATCACATTACAAAGTATAGACAGTTTATGCTTTCACTTAGATTGAGAAAAACCATGGAATATAATTTCCTCAAATAGTCTCAGAGAATACTTTTTTTCCTGATAAAGCACCGGTGAAGTCCTTTAAAGCAGCTTGTGCACATACTTAGTCTACTTTCTGCTCTTTCCTATTGTATTTTTCACTTTTGCTTCTTGCTTCAGCATTTGCAGCCTGTCATTCTCACCAAGAGTTTATCTGGAAGGACAAGGTCACATGAAAAGCATCCTTACACTACTGCAAGCCAAGGCTCCTCTGCAGCCTCAGCAAGAGTTTTCATCACCTTCATTTTCTTCCCTTCAGTAATCTGGAATGCCTTTAGTAAATCGTAAGTTATTTACATGAAATATAAAATATTTCTTTTTATCTGTGAATGCTCTAAAAATTAGGAGTGGCCCCTGGCATGTCCAAATTATGGGAAAGCTATGATAGCTGCTCAGATTTTTTGTCTTGACCACAAAGTGAATTAGGAATGAGAATCTAGAATGTTTTTTTTTGGTGCTGAAATGGGGCATATTTAATGAGGTGGCTATTTACAAATTGAACAGATATTTGGTGATGTCTAAGTGATCACCACCATTGGCTCATGATGTCCCTTGCTCTGGAGCTCGGTGATCATGTTACACCTCAGCCACAAATGTTCAGGGCAAGGGGCTGCCGGCATTGCCACAGGGCTTGGCTGGCACCAAGTGCTGCCACAGGAGCAGATGATTCAGAAGCCACAGGGCCAGACTTTCTGAACCACAGCTCCTGACGTCTGTAATGTCGTCCTCAGTGACACAGCTGCCCTCTTCCTGATGTAAAAAAGGAGCATGATTTCTTCAGCTATGTCTGATACCTCCGCTACAGGCAACATTGTGCAGCACTGTGGTATAGTGAGCTGTACGGTGTGTCAGCTATAATGAGTAACAGGAATGACCCCGTGCCACAGGTGGTTCCTCTGGGAGAGGAGAGCATTCCCACTCCTTGGGCTCAAGCTTCCTTGGGCTGATTATCAGAGAAGCTGCTGAAAAGTCCACATGGTATTTTACAGGCTCAAATCAAGGGGAAGCAGCTCCTCTCGCTG
The DNA here is from genome assembly GCF_971803275.1 of Cyanistes caeruleus. Lineage (NCBI taxonomy): Eukaryota > Metazoa > Chordata > Aves > Passeriformes > Paridae > Cyanistes > Cyanistes caeruleus. The sequence goes on from NC_141701.1 coordinate 121,063,132, forward strand.
CTGTGGGACGGTGAGCACAGTGATCGTGCTCCTCTCTGCGGTGGGGAAGCTCTGGCAAAGGGATGCTCTCCAAGGTAAGTTTTAGTGTTTGTCTCTAAGGAGACAGAGGAGGGCCTCGGGCACTTCACATGGCCTGGAATTGTTCCTGACTCTAGAAGCATCCCTGTTTGCATTATTGATTTCCCCAGCTCCTTTCCCAGGGTTATCTCAGGTGTGGAAGAACGGCAAACAGGTACTTAGGCCCATGCTTCCGAGCCAGCCTGTGACACTGCTGGTGGCTGTGGGGCTGCACAGCAGTGGGACAGATGGGGATGGCTGCTGGGCCTTTGTCCTTCAACAGAGCTTTTTTAAGCAATGCTGTCTGGAGCCTTTAAACTCAGCACACAAGGAGCTGGCAGATGTAATTGCCTTCCTCTCAGGCAGAATTTTATGCAACATGGCAGGAATATGTTAAATGTTTCCTGAAAATAAATGAGAACTTCACAAGACTAATACAGACTGCAATAGTGCACCAGGAGAAAAAACCATGCAATATCCTGGCATGTAACAACATGTTTAGGCATAGTAAATAATCTGTTTTACATAAATAATGTAGTTCATTCCCATTACAAATAACCATTCACATATGCATGGTTTGCGTCATTTCTTTCTGCTGATGTCCAACTTTCCGGTCTTTTGCATTCTATTTATTACTGTCAGTTTAGTACTGATAGATCTAATTTTTGACAATTCATGCAGTATACAATTTTTTTTCCCAAAGCAAATAGCAGTACCCACAAAATTTAGTTTTTAAGCTAAGTGTTGTTACTATTGAGCTGCAACAGAAGTTGAGGTTATTGTTGTTAGCAGTTTTTTCTCATGTGATGTTTAAGTGTTTTTTAATAAAGGTTTTGTAAAGGACTAAACAGATGAAAGAGTTGGATCTAGTTTAAATTGCTAGGATGTAATTTCAGAATTAGGATGCTTGTAGTATGTTTTGAGCAGAGGATCAGGGATTTCATTCACAACTCTATTTGAACTTGGAAAGTAAACCTGTTTAAATGTGGAATATCACATTACATCTTGTTTAAAAATCTATTTCTACATGGAGATTCTTTAAATACTACAGGATAAAGTTTTGCCCCTTCAAGGAGTGTTTAATAAAACTAGGGGATGCCGACAAAATGCACCTTGTTGACATTTCCCATATTGCAAAACTTTAGTTATGGGTATTGTAAAAGCAGTGCTGGTAATTATGTTGCTGGGAATTGAAAAGGATAACACAACAGGGATAATCAGACATGTCTCAGCAAAGAAAGGGATTAGAGGGAAATTGAAATCTCTCCTATTGGTGGTTAACTCCTCATTCATGATTTCATGTCTTCTCATCATTGTTTTTCCAGCTAGTAACTCCAGAAATGAAACTGCGGGGTTATCACAGCATTTTGGGTCTCCATAACCTAACAGATAAGCTCTTACAATAGAAATAAAGTTGAAGAAATTCCTGCCTTCACAGCTATGGAACACAGTGCCAAGTGTTGCGCAATTTGTGTCTTGTTGCATGCTTTTGGGATAATTATAAGTAAATTTGGATTTTAATAATTTCATTATCAGTCACAGCCAGCGCAGCTTCATGAGAGGAGAGATCTTCTTATCAAGCCTGATTTCCTTATGATAAGGAAACCCACCTAGTTGATCAAAAGAAGACAGTTGATGTCATTCTTTTGGGATTCAGTAAATCTTTCCATACTGTTTCTCAAAGTATCCTTCTGGACAAAATGTCCAGCTGGATAAATACAAGTTGCAGTGGGTGAGGAGCTGGCTCATGGGTTGGGCACAAAGGGTTGTAGGGAATGGGGTGACATTAGACTGGGGCCCTGTCACTAGTGGAGTTCCACTGGGCCCCATCCTTGGCCCTGTGCAATGTCTGCATTTATGACATGGATGCAGGACTGCAAATTCACAGATGATATAAAACTGAGAGGAGCTTCAAAGGCAGAGAGGCCCTGCAGAAACCTCAACAAATGAGGGGCCTGGACAATCACCAACCACATGAAGTGCAACAAGGGAAAGTGCTGCATTCTGCAACTGGGATGGGGCAACCCTGGATGTTGGAAAGGGGAAGATTGAGAGCAGTGTCATGGAAAGGGACCTGAGGGTCCTGGTTGATGGCAAGATAAACATGATTCAGCAGTGCCCTGGCAGCCAGGAGGGCCAACCCTGTCCTGGGGGGCATCAGGCCCAGCATGGCCAGCCTGGCAAGGGAGGGGATTGTCCTGCTCTGCTCTGAGCTGGGGCAGCCTCAGCTCGAGTGCTGGGGGCAGTTCTGGGTGCCACAATGTAAGAAAACTCTCAGAGGGGTACCCAAAGGAGGGCAGCAAAGATGGTGAAGGGCCTCAGTGGGAAGCCATACAAGGAGCAGCTGAGGTCACTTGGTCTGCTCAGCCTGGAGAAGAGGAGACTGAGGGGAGACCTCATTGCAGTTACAGCTTCCTCCTGAGGGGAAGAGGAGGGGCAGATGCTGGTCTCTTCTCTGTTGGACCAGCAACAAGGAATGGCCTGAAGTAGTGTCAGGGGAGGTTTTGGTTGGATACCAGGAAAATGTTCTTCCCCCAGTGGATGGTTGGGCATTGGAACAGCTCCCCAGGGAAGTGGTCACAACATCAATCTGACAGAGCTCAAGAAGTGTTTGAACAATACTCATGGGCACATGGTGTGATTCTTGAGGATGGTGCTGTGCAGGGCCAGGATTTGAACTTGGTGAGCCCTGTGGGTCCCTTCCAACTCAGCTGATTCTGTGGTTCTGTGATTATCCTTCTGACACTTCTGTTGTTCAAGATGCAGAGAATGTATAATTTTATTTTTTTTTCCAGAAAACTCCTGGATTATTGTGAGGCAAAGTGTGCCTCTGAATTTGACAGGGACTGGTACATGGAAGCACAGGTCTGGTAGCAAGTATTCCTAGTTTCAGACCTCTTAGGTAAAGACCATAACACACATAGGAAGAAAAGCAAACTCAGACCCTTTAGTTAAAAATGTGGAGAGAGGAGGTGACCCAGGCAGTCTTAAGTGGTTGGCTGCAATAGTACGCAAAGCTCTCAGGAAAACTTTGAATGAAAGGCAAGTAGAGGTTGGGAGGTGGATAAAATGAAACATGACTTTGCAATGTTGGATTGTGTCACCCCAATACACTCATTGAGAAACTATTTCCTACAAAAAGAAAACATGTTTCTATCCTGGGAATTTCAGTTAAGCCTCTTCATGGAATCTTGTGGGATGGAGTGAGGAGGGAGCAGGGAGAAACAGGGATTAGGTGTGCAGGGAGCTGGCAAAAAGAGACAGAGCACTGCTGAGTGTTAATAAGCAGATAGTGAGGAAGGAACTCATGAGCTGGTGCTGTAATGGCAGCAAGTTTGCTGTAAGGAAATAACTGTGGAAGGGATGGATGCTGGTGTCTGTGGCAGGTGTGCTGCTAGGGTGAACTTAGAGCAGTCTGGTGAGATACATCCAGCAGAAAAGGGAGAATCTTACTGCTCTAATTCAAAGACATTTGTGAGATTTCACTTCAATTTTGCATATGCTTCTGATTGCTCTATGTCAAACATAGAGCAATGAACTTTCAAACATGAACTTTAACTGAAGGGTGCCAATAGTGGTCAGAGGGATGGAGGGCTTTGTGCTGGAAAGGAAGTAGGAAGTGGATACTGTGTTTAGTCTGGTGAAAGAAAGCCTCAGAGGGGACCAAGACTGCTTCTTATTAGCAGTGTAACTACCAGAGAGGGTGCCAACAAACTGATGGGACTAATCTAGCCTTGAATAGAAATGTATTGTTCAAGTAGGAAAGTGCTTCCTAACCATGAAACAAATTTTCTAGCCAGAAAAGTGTTATACAGTGAGACTGGTCAAGTGCCCAGAGGTTGCTGAATCTCCATCCTTGCAGGTGTGTGAAACTTGATTGAATAAGACATTTAGCATCTTGATCCTACTTCAAAATTGATCCCATGCTCCATTAGAACAAAAAGTTGCCAGATACCTTGCACAGCACATGAGTATGAAACAAAAGACCTCAATATAAGTTCCACAAGTTTCAGAGTATTTTACTGAAGAGCAGAGAATGGCAAAATAATGAAAAAAAAATAAAAGAGGTGATGAGAGCTGAAAAAAAATTCTGATTTTTCAGTAAAAAAGAGTATGTCTGAGGCAGAATTCAGATATAGAAAAGGAGTGGGTGGAAAAGCAGAATTAGGATATAGAGAAAGAGTAGAGGGAAAAGAAAATAATCAAAAGAAAATTAAAGGGAAGAGGGAGAGAGACAAGGTCAGGAGATGCCCAGATTTGCTAAAGAGTTCCGCAAAATTGAATTTTCTTGGTAGGTCCAATAATTCAGCCTCTCCTGAATCACTTAGGAAGTGATATGAAGTGGGGAAGAAAATTTGCCTGCCCTTTATTTTTGCATTGTGGAATTACAGAGCTTGCAAAAGATGGGGCTGTAGCCTAAAGTCAGCAACAACATTTTATTCAGCCCTCTCTCCCTACCTCCTCATCTTCCCCAGTAAGGCTATGCAAGCTGGTAGGACCATCTCTATGAGACAGAGGCAATTGTTTCTTCAGGCCCATCCATCCCTGAGACGAGCAGAAAAAATCCACTTCTTGTTTGTAACTCAGTTTTCTACCAATGTCATTCCACTGAAATAAATGCAGGCAGTTTGGCTTTTAGTTCATGTACAGGGGCTGCTTGCTGAGGTGGCAGATGCTGCTCTCCCAGCACCTCCGTGGGCAGGGCCACAAGTCTGAGAATTGAAACAGAAACCTCCCCAGGGAAAAGAAAACCACATTTCTAATTGTTTGGAAGTGGCCTGTATTCATTGCCCAGAGGCAGACAACAGTGAATGGACAGTCTTCTTCCTAGTGACTCAAGGACTGCATTCCTTTGCATTTGGAGTTCGCTCATTTGCCAAAGGAAGATGCGTCACTCTGGGGAAAGCATCACATCATTCTGGTGAAACATCACCCACCTTTGAATGTATTGTCTGGCACCCGAGGATGTGACAACAGAGAAATGTGATAGCTTGGCAAGAGAGGCCAAGTGAAGATTGGAACGTGTCTGTACTTGTACGGAAAAGGGATTCTCAGATATTTTCTTTCTCTTCTCTTACACTCAAGTTTCCCTTTTTCATTATAGGCAAAAAGGAGCAACTGTCTCAGAAGCAATAACCTCAATCAGCTGCAGATATGTGTCTCTATGTCTTTATATTGCACATTTTTCCTGTCAGGACACACTGTCTTTCTCACCACAGCTATAGTGAGTAGGATTGATACTCTTGAGTGGCTGAAAATTTGCTCTGCACCCTCTTCTGAACTCTGGTCTGTGAGAATCACCTCTTGAATACATCCTTGCTACTATGCCTTCTAATATCTCCTTTCAGCTTTAGGAGCACTCAGTCACTCAGTTCTTTGGAACTATCTCCTGCAGTGTGGTTTCTGTGCCTGTCTCCTGTTTTGGATGCCAAAGACCTTCCTTTATTGGATCCACCTTTTCTGGTGGACAATCTGGCTGTGGCTTGTCTGTCTCAGTGGAGGATGCAGTGTCCCTTGAAGGCAGTGCTACTGCCACCCAAAAAAACAGTGAAAGGAAAGCTGTACTGTCTCCAGGACGCCAAGGACACCTCTGCAGGAGCTTGATTCCAGTGCTGGACCTGACTAACAGTGCAAAGACCAGTGCCACCTCAGGAGGTAAGGGTCATGATGGAGAAGAAGAGAGAGGGAGGTGTTTGGTTTGAACTTAGTGTGGGTAGAGGCAGCAAAGGACAGGGAGTGACTGTGGAGCTGTTTGGAAGAGAGGCCTCAGGGACAGGGAAAGGTTTGGTTCAAGAACTACATGAAGAATCAGTCATTGTCAGCACCAGCAGCCTCTTGTGGATGTCATGGTAGATGGGTGTCAGGGACCACAGGCACATCTGACAAGAAGAGATAATTTCTACAGATGGCAGTTGTATTCCTGTTCACTCACTAAAGGGAGAGGCAAATATTGCTTGGGAGAAGGAGAGATTTAAATACTGAGGGAAAGAAAATGAATGAAATGAATCAATGGCAGGCTGTATCTACTGGTGAAGGGAGGCTGGCAGAGGGTACCCTGGGCAGGGACACCCAGACCTCTGTGTTACCAGAATGTATGTGTCCCTATTCAGGCCAAGACAAATATCACTCTCCAAAACAACTTTTGGGCATGCTTTGGGGGTCAAGACCAATCCATGGCCACTCTTAAGATGCAGCTTGTGAGCATACAATCTAGTTTGGAAAGTGAGATACTTTAATAATGTGAATATGAGCTTCAGTGCCTGAGAATGGTTTTAGTCACTATTCACTAGCAAAGTTGAAGCATTAGATATTTGATAAAATTAAATTTGGTTTGCATCACCCCAAGTGCCAGATGAATCCTGCATTGTGTCATCTCATGCTTCTGTTGTGTTGCCTCATGCTTACATTGGAGAAATTAAAGTCTTAACATCGTTGGAAAAACACCAGTAGGTTGGTCCTTTCTTTTTCCTTGGAAAGGGAAACACTTCCCAAGGGAAGCACTGTCATCCATGAGGGATGCAGGACACTCTTCCTGCACAAGAAGGCAGGAGACAGTGTAGATCTTGGAACTTGGCTGTACAGGGCCTTTTCAGAACTGCCATGTCTGAGGTGGCACAGAGCCAAGAAGTTCTTCACCAAAATCCCCTTGTAAAAGGGGGCCAATTGAACATGCCATTGCCAGATGTGGAAGTTTGAATGAGTGTTACAGCTGCTTGGTCAGATTTTGCTGCCTTGGTTTCTGGTTGACAGGTGTTATAATGGAAGCCCAGTCATTTCAATGTAATTACCTGGGTTGGAAGCATAAGGCCTAAGGTCAGGGAAACTTCTGCTTCACTTAGCCTTTGTTCAAGACAGCAACTAAATACACACAGTAGGTAAAAGTCATTGAAATTGTATCTATGCTTTAAATGTTTTCTTGATACTGCTTAATCCAGTCACCCTTTCATTTATGACCTCATGAAATAATTTCATCTGGATTAAGCTAGAATTAAAACCCTGTAATTAAAGGACCAAACTTTACACCTGAATGTCTAAAAATATCAAATTAGCTGCTACAAACCCAAGTTATACAACTTGGCTTTGCACTGCTGCTCCACACAGTGAAGGAACAGCAGAAAAAAAAAAAAAGAAAAAAAGAAAGAAAAATTATTAGAAGATGAAGTTTGCCCTCCAGCTGGACTATGTTCTTGTAAAAGCGATAATCTGCGTCAAAGTGATCTAAACAGAGCAACCAGCAAAGGAAATTAAAACTGTCACTCTTTGACACAGGATACCGCTTGATAAGAATGCAGAACAGCTGTAAGCTAAATGAGCCACATAATACTGCATTTTTCATGGCGTCCTTTATACAGACTTCACAATAATGTTACCAGCCTATGGATCTTGTCTGGCAATTAATGATTTGTGTTGGTAACTTATTTTTGCCATTTAGAAATGTATTCTTCATATTTTGTTGAAAAAGTAACAGGATAAGCTGTAATTTGTAACTGCTTTTGGAATGTGAATTGTTTTCTAAGTCTTCTGACAAAAGAAAACACAGTTTCCAGGCCTAAATCCCAAAAAAGCAAAAATCTGGAACAGACTTACAAGTTTCTTTTATGTGCATGGTTTTAAAGAACAATTTTTACTTATTTTATATGTGTGTGCATATATATACACATAAAATATAATTTAATACATATTTTGAAAACAAAATTTAAAGAAAAGATAAAACTCCATCAAACAATTCAGTGAAACTCTATTCTCATTTGGCTGCTTACGTAATTTTAGAAAAGAAGACCTTGGCATGTGGAGTAGCTAATGCTTTCCCATTTTAAACTGCTTTATCTTTCATCCATTTTCAGTCATTTCAGGCAAGTTTACTGGAACCATTTCCTGGGATTTCTTGGAGTTGCGAAAACACATCCCTCTGACCCTCACTCTGCAAAAAAGACCCACTTCAGGCCCTGCACTGAACGGGTCTTACCTTGGAAAAGAATTTCATTGCCTTCTCCTTTGGACCTGAAGATGCAAATAGCATTCAGGGACTACCATGCAAGTTAGATAAAGAAATACTCTTTTTATTACTGCTCCAAGATGGGAAGAAAATACCCACCCATGCCTTAGGAGAGAAGGGCAGTGGAAGTGCAGGCTGCTGCACCAGCCTGGGTGCCGGGGTGTGTGGTGCTACCGAAGGGGCTGTTGGGGGTCATTCTGCCTAGAGATGGGAAGAGCGACAGGATCCTCACCTCTGTTCTTTCCTCTGCACTGGAGCCTCCCCAGGCAAACCTTTCTACTTTACTTCCCACCCTCTGAAAGACGGGAGCTCACTCAGCTAATCCCATGTGTCCACTTCTGTTGTGTCTTGTAGGTGGTTTCACAGCATGAGCCCTGTCAGGAGGATACATCAGCAGTATTGCCACTCTCACACCATGCATTGAACAAAGATCCCAAAGAGCAAGGACACTTAATGTATAATATGATTTTAATTTCCTATATTTGCTTTACTGGGTATATGTTTTGCTTTACTGGGGCATATTTAGCTGTTATTTAAACTCCTATCTATGAGCACAAGGCTTCATAATTGCTTCTTTATTAGAATTATCAGTAGTATTACTATTAGTGAAAGTCTAGTCCACTTTAAGGACTCCAAAGATATTATGGCTTTAATAACACATGTTGGAACCCTCAATAAAGTTGTGAAGCCTCATGAGGCTCTAAAATGAGTGAGACTGCAAATAAATGCTTGCCTTCAGTGAGTTTGTAGTCATTTTCCCTGAAGACAAATTGCATCAGGAGGAAAACACAAGGCAGTTAAAACTGCTGGTTTATTTCAGAATAAAATTGCAGGGAACATTACTGTCAAAGCAAAGTTAAACATCCTGTCAAGCGTGTATAAGGACCTCAGGTCCCACTTCAGCTGAGGAAACATCTTTGCTGGCATTAGTCTAGCTGGGTCATGCTCTGTAAAATGTCAAATGTTTCACTTCCCTTTCTGCCATTCACAGTACTAATACATGGTAAGGATTAAATGAAAGTTACATAACATTCAAGAGTAGAAAATATCTCAAGAAAATATAATTCTTCTTTGTCTGAGGGAGTGTGTGTTTCTTCATTATGCTCCTGGTGTGTTTGAGAACTAATGAACTAGCAGGGAGAGATTTTCAACAGCGGAAATTGCAGCCATGCAGCCATCTGCCATGGTTTTTACAACTCATCTTGATTGGATTTCTGAAGACAAGGTACTTCCTGTGCTCTTCTCCATGCTGATGCTCAGGCTGATGTGGTGGCTCTGGTATTAAGAACCATGGTCTCCTTAGAGCACTCTGCTTGGCACAGTCTCACAAACCTCACAGATGAGGAGCTGAGACTCTTGCCTAGGAGCGTGGGTTGTCTGCCCTCAGGGCAAGACTAGGAGCTGACTGGGAGCCTAAACTCACCACTGTCCTTTTTACATCTGATCATCATGACCTGTTGCTGTTGTGCCCTTTTGCCAGTGTCCTTCCCCAGCTGGACCACAAACTCAATCTACAGGTGTTGCTGTCATGCTTAGGGAAGACCTCAAAGATTTGACCCTCATGTCAAACTGTGAAATAAAAGACTACAGGTATTCAGCACAACTCATGTACATTCACCTCCATGTCATCCTCCAGAAGCCTCTCAGCTGGCTTGTCAATATTCTCTTCAATCTGGCATGTTTTTTTGGGTTTATGAACAGCCACTTCCATCAACAAGCCTATGACATATATGATATACACCAGCCTTGGGTGACAGAGAGGAACAACACAGGGACATGAACTCCAAGCTAACTATCAGACAAAAGTCTGCATAGAGTTGTTCAGGGCTTTTTGTTTCTTTGGTATTTTCTTGCAGCTCATTTTGAAGTTTTGGGGAGCAGTGTCATGCCTTTGGATCAAAGCAAAGGAATGGCAGTGCAAGTAAGTCAGTAGACTGGGGAATAGTCTATTAAATTTTTCTTAGGCTGAATTTTGATGTGTGTTCAACCAACAGTAAGCCCCCAACAAAGAGAAACAGATGGTGAGGTATGGATTTCAGATGGAACAGTTTCCAGATCCGGTTTGTGCCTGTGCTGCTGCTGGAGAGGAGGCAAAAGAGCGGGGGAAGAAGATGAATAGGGAATAAGCAATATGGTACTGGAAGGATTACTGCCACACTTTTCTGTTTTGGCATAATCTTCTCTTAAGACACGGTAAGCTATGACATGTGTTGTAACTAGCACCAAAGAGGGGTTACTGCTCAGAGGGAACTCGTAAGAGAAGCTACGTGCAGCTTTGAGCTTGCGTGCACAGCTGTCCCCAGGAGAGACACAGTGAAGTCATGGTGGTCCTTGGATGACCTCTGGCAGTCTGGGTTGGAAACTGTGTTGCTCAGGCAGATTAGAAACCAGAGCCTGAGCCAGGAGCCTGATTTAGCTACATCTGCGAGTATGCATGCTGAGTGCTTGCAAAGTTGAATTTAATTCTGGCCTCTAATTTCATCTGATGTTTCCCACTGACAGTTTCTTGGTTCATCCTTTGTCGGTGGCCCAACACCAACAGGGTGTTCTAAGATGTTGCCAGGGTTTGTCAGCAGAATTTTCAGGAGAAAAACCCACCTGCATTGCCCATTTTAATTTCAGAAAATACCAGAGTGCTGAGCAATGAGGCTTGAAAGAGAAATACAGCAACAAGGGAAAGGATTGTTCACCATGACTGATGAAAATGACATTGCAGATCTCTGTTTGTGTTTCATGGAGTAAATCCATGAATGAATTAATGGATTTTCTTGCAGTAATTCCATGAATGCATCCGGTAAATAAGAGACCTTGCAGTTTTTGCATATTACACTATTTCAAATTCATCACAGCATTATGACAAATCCTACCTTTTCATGCTGTCTGTCACACAAAGGATCCAGAAACTACTTGCAATTAGCCAGGTCTCTGCTGTGACTAGGTCACGTAATCACAGCTGCCTCAATGTCGCTGTGTGTCACCTTTCCCTTTTCTGCTATTTAAGTATATTTAGGTTTTATTTAGGCTCTTTATTTTAGTTAGGTTCCCTTTCCTATTTACCTGCTGCCTATTTTCTGCATCTTGTGTTGTAAAATCAGGGTAGGAAGTAGAGGGGTGGAAGTTCTGGTGAATTATTTAACCTCACAGTGAGTTAGAGATGGGATATTTTCTTCTGGTTGGGGTCTTCAGACTGTTGTGTAACATCAAACAGTGGAAGCAAAACCACTGTAGGTTCATCCAAAAGGTTTGGCAAAATTAACATTTCCTGAAATGCGAGCAGGACAGGCTAAAATTCTGAAAAACTCCTTTAACTCATGTTATGAGCTGGTACTTGGGTACCATTGATTGCTCTGCAGCACCACTTAAGGGAATCACATGGAAGAGAGCATTTGGACAGCATCATATCCCCACAATGTCTTTCTTGGGGATGAATCTTATTCCTATCCTTTTTTTTTTTCTTGAAGAGGTGGAAAGTCATATTAGGCAATCACCTTGGGAACACAGTTCATTGCTATGGCACCCTTGTTCTATTTCTCTGAAAAGATAACATGATTTATTAAAGGGTATATCCTCTTTTTGGAGGGATCTTCCCCTAAAAACACCACATAATTTAAGGCTGTGGTGGCAGAATTTCTTCCTCCCATCTTCTTTTTTTCCTGTGGAAAAGCTGGTGATCCAGGTCTGTGTTATGAATTTAAACTACGGTACATGTTAGACAGCTCATCTCTGGTTCACAATCCTGTTTCACCTAGCACCATGCCACAGGAGCTGCCCTAAAAAGATCAGTGGCAAAAAGCACTTCACAGAAAGGGCAACAATGGCATCTGTACTTCCAATTCTCCTGTGTAATTCAACTCCAACCCAGCTGCACAAGAAAATACCAAGTATCTCTTTATATGCAATCACGGCATATCTGGATGCTCAGATTGTTAAATGAAGGCGGGAAGGAAGGGTGAAGTCAGCAGCTCAAAGCCCAGATTTTCCTGACTCACTGCTGTGTTCCAGCTGTGTCCTCCAGCTGCTTCCACGCAAGTAACATTTTCTGCTTAGTCACGGCATGACAAGGCATTTTCCCCTCATGATTAATCCCGTCTCTAAGAGCAAACTTGCTTCCGATTCCTGCTCTCTCCTGCCCTGAGGAAAGTGCCCGGGCCATGGCAAAAGCAGATTTTTCTCCTTTTTTTGTTATTTCCCCCCTTTTCCTGGCTGCTGCTCACACCTCACTTTATCTCTGGAGTATGGGAATAACCACAGCAGTTTTAGGGAATTGCCACTCCCATTTACTATCCATCTTATTAGCCAAACTCTGCCAGAGAATGTCTGTAAATGAGGATTTTCTTTGGCACAAACTGCTGTGGTTGTGCACAGCACTTGTAATACTCCTGTTGCCTTTGCAGCTCTTACTGTATGTTGCAACAGCTTGCACAGCCAGTTTCCACACTGTCACTGGCTAAATCATTCTTGGCATCAGTGGATAAGCTTTCCAGAACCTGCAACCCAGCTCTGACTAAGCCAGGACAGGAATCCTGGTCGTGGGCTGTGTTTTCTCTCTCAAGTGTTTTGAAACATTTTGGATTTGACATCTCTGGGCTGACCTCACTTGGGCCACAGAGGAGCACACTGACCTCCCAAGTCATGGAGCTGGAGGCACCTGTTTCCAGCAACAGCAAACAGTGTGTGCTGGAGCAGGTTGGGTCCAAAAGTAAACTGTGAGGTTCAAATCCTGCTTTTAGTAAACCAGGTGCTGATATGGGTCAGTGATTTATTGTTCTATTTATCACATGTTTCAGAGAGCAAAATGTTGGGTTTTTATATTTTGTGGATAAGATTCTGTGGAAAGCCCATCCAGTGAAATCTGTGAGCTCTCCTGTAATAAGATAAATCTGTGATCTCTCCTTTAGTAAAATAACATAGCTAAAAACACAGAACATCAGTATTTATGAGGCACACAAAGGCACCACAGCCTGGTCAAAGGTTTCAGACTAGAGGCCCATGTTCATGGAGCTGACCCTGGAGAGAGAAGGCAAAGTTGCTTTCAGTTAGAGACTTGTAGCCAGGGCTTTATTAAAAAATTGAAAAATGCAGAGCAGTACAAGTAGGAAATCATAGGGAAAAGTGTTTTCATGCAAGTTGGAGAGCTGTCACAATATAATTATGTTTGAAAAATAGTCCTTAATTTCCTTTGTACAAACCTGGTGGCACAATGGCCCTTTTGTCATATCCCCCTGCTCTCTCCAGCTGGTCACTCCTGACACAAGGAACAGTTGTCACAACACTGCTACCAACAGAAGGTTAAGATGAATGGATGTGAGCTGGATCTATTCTATCTGAGGTCTCCAGTAAGGTTACCAAGACAGGAAGATTGGGGAAATGTGAATGAAATTTGGCAATTGTCATGAAATTCCCAAATATCCTAAATATGAACAAAAGAAGAAATAGATGGGATTTTTTTTTTTTCCCACTTTAGACTACCTTGCCGATAATTAGATGTCAGATCATCAGAGAAATGTAGAACCATTTAGGTTGGAAAAGACCTTTAAGATCATCAAGTTTAAGGGTTAACTCAGCTGACAAGTCCACCGCTAAACCATGTCCCCAAGTGCCACATCTACATGTCTTTTAAATACTTCCAGGTGTAGTGACTCAACCACTTCCGTGTGCAACCTGCTTCAGTGCCTCACAACCTTTTTGATGAAGAAATATTTCCTAATGTCCAGCCTAAACCTCTCCTGGTGCAACTTGAGGCTATTGCCTCTTTTCTTGTTACTTGGGGGAACAGACCAACACTTACCCCACTACAGCCTCCTTTCAGGCAGCTGTAGTGAGCAATAAGGTGTCTCTGTGTCTCTGAGTGTCCAGGCTAAACAGCTCCAGCTCCCTCAGTCTCTCCTGTGTGCACCAGACCCTTCCCCAGCTCTGTTGCCCTTCTCTGGACACCCTCCAGCACCTCCTTTCTTGTAGGAAGGAGTCCAAAACTGAGCACAGGATTTGAGGTGTGGGCTCACCAGTGCTGTGTACAGGGGACAATCCCTGCCCTGGTCCTGCTGGCCACACCATTGCTGAGCCAGGCCAGGCTGTCACTGTCCTTGGCCCCCTGGGCAGGGCTGGCTCTTGTTCAGCTGCTGTCAACCAGCACTTCCAGGCCTTTTTCCCCTGGGCAGTTTTCCAGCCACTCTGCCCCCAGCCTGTAGCACTGTCTGGGGTTGCTGTGACCCAAGTGCAGGACTCAGCACCTCACCCTGTTCTGTCACAGCCTTGGCCTTGGCCCATCGATGCAGCCTGTCCTGATCCCCCTGCAGAGCCTTCCTACCCTCCTGCAGATCAACACTCCTGCCCAGCTTGGTGTCTGCAAGCTTGCTGAGAGTGCACTCCATCCCCTCATCCAGATCACTGATAAAGATATGGAACAGGGCTTGTCCCGACACTGAGGCCTGGGAAACCTCTTGTGATCAGCCATCCAATCACAAGATAAACCAATAAACCTCAAGAAGGAATCAATGAACTAGTGTGTCACTGGAAGAGGTGTGTTACATGAACAGAAGTACCCCAGGCAGCCTTGTATTTCAGCAAGATCTTCTGCTGCAGAGGCTTGCACAGTTCTGCTGAAAGTGCTGCTGCTGCTTTCACATCCTGTTAGATTTCAGGAAACTTTGCTCAATCTCCCTGAAAGTGATTGACGTGGTTTCAATCTCATTACTTTGTATATACTTTGTTCTGTTTCAGAGGAAAAAGTGAATAGGAATGTCTGTCCCTTGACCAGAAACCAGAAGTACCTGCTGAGAATGAAACAGAAAAAATTAAAAGGCTTGCAGCTGGCTAAAGTGCTGGAGGCTCTCACTGTATTTCCTGGGAAGCCAGTGAAGAGAAAAAAGGGAATTTTATCTCCTTAAATCCCTTCCCAGTTTCCTAAGCTCTATGATCTGATTTTCCACCGGCTGAAGATGACTCATCAAATAGCTCACGCAAAGGTGTTCAGTGCCTCTTGAGAGCCATGGCTAGAGGATACAACATCGAGCCTACTAAAGGGAAAACACCAAGAGAATGCAGCAGTGACTGCTCCCAGACCAAGGGCAGGAGCCATTGCTCACAGCTTTCCAGGATTGTGCAGGGTCCTCTCCCACTTCCCTTTTCTGTGAAGGAGACCATGATGAGCTTCCCCTGTGTGAAGAAACAGAAGATGCCTGGCTGACTCGATGGCTGCTAGCTGTAGGGATATTACAATAATTAATCAAACTGGCAGTCTATGGTAGATTATCTACAGCTGATCCCTTCATTGTACAGGCAGGGAATTGAAAATGCATGCTCTCTTGTCCAAAGACACAAAATGAATTAGTATCAAAGGCCACATGAAAATTCTTGAGGCCAAATGCTAATTTCAAATGCCCACATTACCAGTTAGATGCATCATCAAAAGTATTTAATTGATGTTTTGTAGGCACATTTCTTTACTGATAATTCAAACCATGTGACAATTTAAATTCTTATGTCTGATGTTAGAATTGAAGGCCAGAAAACCTCATGCTTAATCATAAAATGCAATGACCAATGACCCCGAACCCAAGGGTAATTCACTGCCTATTTTCTATGGCATTACAATGATCAGGGTTTCTTAATGAAATAGCCATACCCTTGGTGAATCTGCTGAATGCAAATATTCAGATTTTGCTGTGGTAGCATAGGCTAAAAAAGAGCCCAGACAGCTCTAATCAGAAAAGCAGCACAGCACATTGCAATTACACAGCAGGCTTTTCTCTGGATCACCCAGAGCGGGACTCATTGAAATTGAACTCTTTACAAAAACACTCTTCATATTCACAGCACTCTGTTATAATTGACCAACAGGTGTTTGGAGCTTAAACACATGAGAGAACTGTGATAGATATTTTGTCTTAACGCTAAATATTGTATTCCATTCTCCCAGCTTCAGGGTTTGCCACAAGCCGCATTTGCTCCCTGCAGTTTTTGAAAAATCCTGAGCTTTGTGAATTTTCTCTGGTAACATAGACTGTATCTCAAACTAGTGGGATTTTAATAAGCTTCCAGGTCTCACAGGCTAGAACAGAAGTGTAGATGGCACTCTTTGAAAGAAGTTATATGAATTGCAACTGGAAAATATTATAACCTATATTGCAGTTCGCAAGCACCATCACATCCTGTCTATAGTTTTGCAGAAGTCTATCACAAGTCTAATCTTTCTTCTACTTTGTTTTTAATAACAGTTATTTTTGCTGCAAAGTAACAGGGTTACAGACACCATGCAAAACTCGACAAGACCCTACAAGTGTTTTGGGTTTGTCTGGAAGAACGTGGAACGTGGCTGTTTCCCATGAGTGTGGGTGATTGCTTCATCCCAGAATCACTCCCAGCTTCCCTCTTATCTAATTACCATGTACCACACAATGTAACCACAGCTTTTTAGATTGGTTTTGGGGCTTTGGGCCTTTCAGCTAGGAAAGTTTTTTTTATTTCTTCACATTTTCCCCAAAGCTGTCATATTTCCTAATTTCCTTGTATATGCAAGAGTGCTGAGTTTTATCACTGGCTGACTGTTGTGTTTTCACCCCATCCAGCAGCCAAGCCCCACGCAGCTGCTATCTCATTCCCCCACCATTTGGATCAGGGAGAGAATCAGAAGTGTAAAACCCAGAAAATACATGGGTTGAGATAAAGACAGTTTAATAGGGAAGGCAAAAGCTGCACACAAGCAAAGCAAAGGAATTAATTTGCTGCTGCCCATGGGCAGGCAGGTGTTCAGCCATCCCCAGGACAGCAGGGCCCCATCACACCTAACAGTTACTTAGGAAGACAAACACCATCACCCCAAATGTCCCCCTCTTCCTGCTTCTTCCCCCCACTTTATATGCAGAGCATGATGTCCCATGGTCTGGAACATCCCTCTGGTCAGTTGGGGTCACCTGTCCTGGCTGTGTCTCCTCACAGCCTCTCATGCACCCCCAGCCTCACCAGCACTACAGTATGAAAAGCAGAAGAGACCTCATCTCTGTGTAAACCCTGCTCAACAGCAACAAAGACATCTCTGTATTATCAACTCTGTGTTCAGCACAAATCCAAAACACAGCCCCATACCAGCCACTGTGAAGAAAATGAACTCTACCCCAGCTTAAACTGGCCTTGTGTCATACTGCTGCCTTTTATTGTTGAAGCATTAACATTTCTGTCTTTAATGAATAATTCTTATTAAGAAAACCTTCTTCAAGGGTTAATTGGAGAATGAATTTACTAAAGCATATTCTAAGGATATAATGGAAGATGCTTGTACCCTGTCACTGGAGAGTGGTGTAAAACTCCCCCAGTTCTCAATGAAACTCACCAAGGGTTTTGATAGCTCTGCATATATATTTCTGAGTGAAACTGGCCTGGCTCACTGCCATCTCTTTAGCTGTTAATGCTGTCTCTGTATTTCCTTGGAATCAGTGGGATCACAACCTCTAAGCACTGCAGCTTCCCAGCTGGAGGAAAGGACCCAGTCACTAAATCTTTTATAAATATTTAACTTAATATCAGTTAAAAGGAAAAACACATTGCATGCACCAGCATCTCTTCTGAATTAGGATGCACTTTTGCTGCAGTAGTCTGAAATCTGTGTGCCCTTGCCATGACTCCCTATTTGACCAATTTTTTTTGATGGTGATGGGGGTGTTGTGTCTCAGTGCCCTTAAGATGGTAACTTTAACAGTAACCAACCTTCATGGGTCAAGCTTTTGTATTAGATTAATTATGTCAAAGAACACAACTCTGGCAATCTAGATTTCAGTTTTGAAAATTTCATGGCACTTCAGAAACCATGTTTTCAATAACCTCCTGAATTATACTGGAGTCACCCTTGTAGGAAAAAACATTTTCCTCTAAATAAGGGGCCTTTGAATACTTTTGTAGAAATTATGGTGAGCAGAAGCATTATATTACTGGGTCACTGGATCCCTGAACAAGCAAGGCTTTCCACTTCTGAATGTGTTATGGTGTTTCTTTAGAATAGATTAAACTTAGCTACTTCTACTAACTGCAGCAGACATTGAGGGTAGGTGGCTAGCTTGGCACACAGAAGACAGATGGATAGTGAGCAGTTAGGAAATGAATCAGCTTCTCCATCAGTTTTAGTGGAACAAGTCATGGACCAAGGAAGCACAGGGCCTGGAAAAGCTACCAAGCATTCCTGGTGTCCTCATCCCATCTAAGTTGCACTTACAGAGACTAGAAAATGCTTCTTAATAATGTTCAGTGGTTACCTTATTCCCTTTCTTTGTGCACTGTCTTTTTCCTAGCCTTCTTTTTTCTTGTATACCAGAATCAAATTGCAGCAAATAGTCTCTCTCTGTTTGCTAAAGATTTACAGGGGCACTGGATGCTCTGAACTTTCTGACTTTTACATTTCTCTGGGCTGTGCCCTAAAGGACAGTATAGACAGCAGGGGGATATGTGTGTGTGAATCACAGAATCAATTAGTTTGGAAAAGACCTCTGAGGTTATTGAGTTCAGCCTAGGAGCAGACACCACTGTGCCAACTAGACCATGGCACTGAGAGCCAATCCAGTCTTTCCTTAAACACCTTCAGGGATGGTGACTCCACCACCTCCCTGGGCAGCCCAGTCACTCTTTCTGTGAAGAAATTCTTCCTGATGTCCAACCAAAACCTCTCCTGGTGCAGCTTAAGACTGTGTCCTCTCCTCCTGTCAATTCCCTGTTTGCCTTGGAGAAGAGACTGATCTCACCTGGTTACAGCCTCCTTTCAGGCACTTGTAGGGGGCAATAAGGTCTCCCCTGAGCCTCATTTCCTCCAGGCTGAACAGCCCCAGCTCCCTCAGCCACTTCTTGTAAGACTTGTCCTCCAGACCCTTCACCAGCTTTGTTGCTGCTCTCTGGACTCTGGATTTAACTTGTAACTGGTGTGAATAATCCAGTTGTACTCTGACTCTATTCTCTTTTATACTGCCTCAAACACTGATGTAACAGTGACATCATGTTGTGTGTGGATCTACCTGCTGTTCCACCATGATTCATGTGCTAACGCCTGTTCTGCTCGGGCTGCACTGGCTATGTCAGGCTGTGAAGTCAGAGTTACTTCCCAGGAACATCTTAACTAGCTTCTAGATCTGCATGTACTATCAGTTGGAAGCCTGACTCATCCATTTCTTTGGCAAAAGCCCACCAAACTCCACAGCTTTTAGAAAGCGGACAATTGAAAAATGTCTCCTCTCTTTAGAAGGAGAAAAACCAAAACCCATCCACAGCTGGTGAATGATATTGTTGCTAAACTATTCCATTACTATGAGATAAAATAGTACAAGGACCACTCTTGGGCTGTGTAAAAAATGATGACATTATGCTAAAGCTTTATGATAAATATTGTATTCCATTTGCAACATGGAATACAATATTAGTCAGCTTTAAGTATGCTCCCCATTCTGAAAGGGGAGTTCAGCACTTTTCACAGGGAAATGAGGGGGCTGAGAACCTACATGTTCACATCCTAATCTGTGGGCTGGCTGGGAGAGGAGCAGATTGGCTTTCTTTGACCTCTGCTTAGCAAGGGTAAAAACCTTCCAGTCTTCTCCTTGGAGGCTCTGGGAATGGAAGTTACTGGAAATTGAAGGTGGTAGCAAAAGGGTTCAACCAGGATTTTGACAGTAAATGTAATGAGTGTGGTAATCACATAAAGCAGCTCTCTTGAGCATCTTCTGGCAATATATTCATGATAGAATGAGATTCAGTAGAAAGTGCAAAACTTTTCTAGGAATCTGTGGAGTTAATTGAGCATTTATCCTAAACTCAGTATTGCAGTGATTAGTTCAAAAGCTTAGGTATAGCAGGATATAGCTATCTAAAATATCAAACTTATTGCAGTTAAGGTATAACCCTTGCCCTACATCTCATGTTTAAAAAGTGCTGCTAGAAAGAATGTCAGTACTGTATGTAGTCTTTCCATCAGGCAGGGAATGGAGGAGCACATGACAACTTCCCCTTTGCTGAGATTTGCATAAAGTCTTTGGTACTGACAGTATTTTGCATTGACTTTCATGAACAAAATGAAGGGGTAGGAAATGCACTGAAAACTAAATTGTCTGTGGAAGACCGCCATGCAGAGAGGCTTCCAAGACCACCTTTGTGTACAGCCTCACGGATTTCACCTCTTCCTCTGCTGCAGAGCTGGGCAAACGGTTCTTGTTTAGCAGCTCAGCTTCCTTTCCCCACCAAATGTGTATTTTCTCCAGAATGTCTTGCTGATGCTACATCTCCTGGGAAGGCAGGCGCATTTCCTGGAGGACAGCCATGAGGCACTCCCACGGCTGAGCTCTGAAACGCTTCTGGCCCGAGAGAACAGCACGAGAAGCTGGGGGAGGTGGAGGCAGAGGGGCTGTAAAAGGCAGCAATAGATGAAATGCTTGGGGTTACAGCCCTGGTCTGGGGAAGCAGCAAGGTGCTGAGTGTTTTAGCTGTACCATGGTTATACTAGGTAGCCTTTCAGGACCGTCTGGAGTACAAGGAAGATGAGATGGTCTCTGATACAATGCAAAAACAAGCTATATATCAAATCAGTTACTTCATTTCAAAAATTACTCATTTTTTTTGGCAGAGGAAAACTGCTTGGAGGAAAACTTAAAAAAAATACATTTATCAGTTTTTCAGAACACTTTGCATTTCTTAGGAATGGCGTGGGGTTTTTGGATCAACAGGGGAAGGTTTTAAAAATAGCAACATGAACTCCTACTACTTTTCTAGCACTTAATCATTAGTCTTATGCCAGGAAGGATCCTTTCTGTCAAACTTACATGAGATCCTCTGACTGCTGATTGATAATTGCCTAGGAAATACTAAGAATAAAGAAACTTTTCAGAGTCCTATTTAAATAGCAGAACTCAAAGGTTGACCAAAATATTGAAACATTTTCCTTACCTTAAGGTATTTATGAGTTATTTCTACTCTGTATCTTGCACAATATTGCTGCAAAATCTGCCAGGCATGTTTTTAGAAAGAGTCTTTATTCTATAAATTTGCTTTAACATCTTGGGTGTTCTCTGGCTGCTGATTTTGATGAGCAAGAAATACACATCTGACACTTAGTCTTTGTGCAAAGTCTTGTTTTGCTTCAACATTATGTTCACTGTTTAATAAACCTGTTATTGTTTTGCTTCAACATTAGGTTCACTGTTTAATAAATCTGTTATTCTTCTTTCTGCTCCAACAACCACCAAAATCCTATGAGGACTCTTGAATAAGACACCCTGGCTGATATACTACGTTAAGGAAGTATGATACTGTATGTAGGAAATGCAACCTGCAGTTCACATTTTGAAAATATGTTTATTGTAGTTCCTAGGGCTTTTGTAGTATTAATAGCCAATGTAGATATATTGTAATGATCTTCAGCTTAATCCCTGAAATTCTTACTAGACTAGCTGTGTTCTGACTCTGTTAAGGAAATGACTTAGGAAGCAACAGACAGAGAAGAAGGGGTGGATTCAGCTGCTTTTTGAGAAAGTGTAGTAGCTAGTCAGTCTGGGAAGTTATGCAAAGGTCAGTCTAAGACAGATGTGATGGCTGTGAATTGTGGTGCTTGCTACCTACATTCTCGCATTAGGGCATGTGTTACTTGGCTTGTTCACTAAATTGTAAAATGAATAGCTTGTGCAATCCATGCAATTTGTTCCTTTCAAATTCCCTCCTTTCAAGTCTTGATGATAGTGTGTTCCAGTAAATCAACAGCAAAGGGTTTTTTTTCCCCTCCTGATATTTGTCTGAAGCTTCAAATAATGTTATTTTAGCCCTTACAAATTGGAAGTAACCAATAGTAGTTGGACACATCTCCCATTACAAAGTTGGCAGACAAGCCTGTGAAATCCCACACTCATACCTCTGCCAAGTGGAGAGGGAAAGCAGAATGAGGGCAGGGGAGCCACCGCTCTACTGTAGAGCCGGCTGGCGGGAGGTGCGTCAGCAGAGTGACTCTCACTTGACACAAGTCAGAGGCTATGGGGGGGCACGTAAAAACAATTAAATTTATTTATCCTCAGGGCTTTATTCACTGCTGGAAATTACATGCAAAAAGGAAGAAGCAGATTTGAAATGAACTCTGAGGGGACTTTTTTGGAAAGTTTTGTGGTACTGTCACCACCTTTACTGGAAGAGAAGTCCCCAAAGGTTGATTTGTTTCTGCGGAATGGTCTTGACCCTTTTAAAGACAATTAAACACTCTTGGAAAAAAATCTCTTTTAATTTTTTTTTAAAATATTTTTCTTCTTATTTAAGGTTAGTCCTCTGAGCATTTTAGAACATCATTTTCCCTGAAGTATTTTATAATCATTCAGGTACCATTTATACATTGCATATTAAAGGTACAGCAGCTGCCCTCCAACGTTTAAGGTTTATAGGAGGATGTTCAAAATTGCCCTCCCTGTTAGTGAACTCTAAACCTAATACTGAGAGACATGTTTCGTTCAAAATGAAAAAGAAATGAAAGACCTTAGTTCGGTGAACTTGTAAAGACACATTAATTCCCGTTTTTTCTCAAAGACTTGTTTCCCTTGGAAGATTTTCCTCAAAGTTATCACCAGTAAGGAAGGATTTAGGCATGGTCCTTTTGTTACCTTCTCTAGTAAAGAAACCACTGGCACTGTCTTATCTATGGAGCCCCTGTAGGCCACTGATAATAGCCAGGCCATAGAAGCTATAACAACAGTGGTGGGTTTCATTTTCCAGATACCTGGAGCTGAAGTCATTGCAGTATTCCGTGTCTTTATGAAGGAACTGTGATATCTGAAGAAATGGAGACAGTATCAGAAGGGAGAAAGACCTTATTCCTCTACCATTAATTTATTCATGTAGCTGAAGCTGTCTATAAAACATCTGATTTCAAAAATAAGGCAACTTTAGTGAATTAAAAGAATTAAACATTTTATGAAAAATGTTCATATTTTTTGGTTCAGTCTATGTAAAGCCCCAAGAAAACCTCTTTGTCTTAAATTTTTCATGGGATTTATATTAATGCCATAATTTCCCTCATGTAAATTAATACTTCTGAGTTTTTAGAAGGCTGTGGTAGAAAGCCTGTTGTGGTTAGCACCTTTCCACCATTTCAGGTGTAGAAAATTTCAGGAAAGACACAGAGAGGGATCAGCTGTTGAGCAAACAGTGAGAGGGCTGAGCAGATGTTCCCTTCCCTAAGCAGCACTCATCCTGGACTGTGCAGGAGGTAAGAATGCACTGGAGAAGACATCTCATATTGTGAAAATAAAGGCAACCTCATGATGGACAAACCCCAGGAGGGGCCAGCATCACACAGGCTCGCTGATACACTTCTGAGCCACCTTTCTTTAAGTGGTGACACTCACCACAGAGAGTAGACATGGTCTTGATGTGGAGGAGCCTTGATACCATCTCTACAAAATGCTTATTAAAAGGCACATACACAGGTGATTTCACTTGAATCAAAATCCCTTTTCAAGTAATGACAATTCTTTCAAAACAACAGGCAGCTCTTTTTTTAAAAACAGCAGTAATGTTGTTTTTAATTTCTTTTTTAATGTATTTGAAAAAACTGGTATTTCTATTCAAATTCATCCTCTTTTTCTAAATTTTCTTTTCCTACCTTAACCCTATGGAACAGGTTGGCCAAGTTTTTCCCCATTTAGTGTAAGATCTCTTGGGTCATTCTGAGACCAGGCTTTGCAAGGTCTCATGTTGAAAGGACAGAGATGCTGGTTCATTTGCCAAGATCTTTCATCTTTTCTTTGAGCCCAAAAGTTAACCAGCTAGTGATGTTGAAAAGCTGGGAAACAGAAAATTGTAAAAACAGAAGCAATCTAGCTCAAAAAGTAGTAGTTATTCAACTTTCACTTTGCAGGGTCAGTCTTTACTTCCCTGATTACTGTCTCACCATCATGTTTTTTCCTAGAACAAACCAACCCTATAGTTCTCTTTTGGTGACTCCTTTCATTTCAAAGTAAAACCAAAGTTTTAGAGAGAAAATTTTAAAGAAATTATCATGTATATTCTTCTCGTCATAGAATGTTACATGTAATTTAAAAAAATTGTAACAAAATCAGTTTGTTTTTCAATCTCTCGTTTATTTTTATTATTTTTATCTAGTTTTTTGTTACCAATGACAATGCAGCACAGAAACCTAATTTTCATAAATTTGTTTTAAAGGGAAAATCACTATTCAACATAACAGGGTAAAGACAGATCCTTTTCTTTGCATGATAGGTACTAGGGTAGTCTGCCTGATGGCAGGGGATTCAAAGGGGCACATCCAACAGGTTTGTGTTGCTCTTTAAATCTTTTCCCAATAAAAGTTCAGTGTCATGGCAAAGTAGAAAAACAAACAGCAAAATATAGTTATTATTTCTGATGGTTGTGTTTTAAACAGATGACATCAAAGTCAGGGGAAGTAAGAACTGTCCTGCATTAGTCAATCTTGTAGCTCAACAAAAGCTTTATTCTATTGCAATAGTAAAGCTGCAAATTTCCTTTAACCACAATGGGATTTGCTAAATGCTTTTTTGCTCTTACCACGTACAAATGAATGGTATTGCAAAAGGTAGGGCAGAAATTCTGAAAGATGGATATCCTGTTTCACTTGGGGCAAGGAAAAACATGCTCATAAAAAGAAATTGAAAGCAAGTTATGTGGTGATGAATTCTGCAGGCAGTTGAAGAAAGCAACAGTGAAATAAAACCACACATTAACCTGAGGAAAAAAAGCCTGATTTCTACCTGGTGTTTTGTTTTTGTTAAGATCTCTTATTCTATAAGGATTTAAGAAAATACTCAGTATCTTGTCACATAACTAATTGCTGCAGTTACATACTAACTTGACAGACTACTCCATCTCTAAGACTCTCCTATTCATAATTAGATTTCTTTCCAAGAACTTTTGCTGTCTTTTTAATTGTCTGAATACATTTGATCACAAAAATTTGTGTTAAAGTGATTTTTCCTCTATGTTGAATGGTGGCATAATACACTGAGATAAGTTTTCTAGTCTGGTGAGTACAGGACTTTTTGAATCGCCCTTCTTGAGACACGATTTTGACAGATCAGCCTTTGTTATAGGAACAGTCTCTGCCTGCATCAGTGCAAAAATGGCACCCAGTGTGTGGGTGTGAAGCACATGCAGATACTGGACTTGGTGTGTACTGGTACTCAGGACACTTCCTTGTGTGGCAAAGCCATCATGCTGTGACCCTGTTCCTCTGCTGTTTCCAATGCCTGCCCTGCATCCTGTGTGTGCTTTGCCTGCACTGTCTGCACAGAGCTTATTGCAGGACCTTTTTCTGCTGTCCTTATCCCAGCTGAGTTCTGCTACTCCAGGACCACAACACCAGCAGAGAGGTGTTCAAACACTCCAGGTATTTTCCAGGAGTATTCCAGGTGTTTTCTAATCAGAGATCTGATTATATAATAAGGTCTAAGAATGGTAAAGATCATCTAGTCCCAACCCCCACTGCCTTGGGCAGGGATAACTCTCACCAGACCAGGTTTTTCAAGGCTTTATCCAGCCTGACTTTGAACACTGCCAGGTTTGGGGCATCCACAACTTCCCTGGGCAACCACCCTTGTATGAGAAAAAATCGTCCTAATATTTAACCTGAATTTGTCCTCTTTCAGTTTTCACTCATTATTCCTTGTCCTATCACTGCTGATCAAGAGTCCCCTCTCCAGCTTCCCTGTAGGCCCCCTTCAGATGCTGGAAAGCTTCTATGAGGTCTCCATGCAAACCTCTTTTCTCCAGGCTGAACAGCCCCAACCTTCTCAGCCTATCTTAGAAGGGGAGGTGCTGCCAGCTGTATCAGCTTCCACCTGAAGCATTAATAGTGGGTAATAATCTGTGGGTTTGAAAAGGCTTGGCAACTTCTCCAGACTCCCAGAAGCCAAAACACCTCCCTCGAAAGCAGGTCAACAGATGAGTACCCAATTCATTATACATATATTTATTAATTACACGTATATCAACATATAAAACATGCAATGTAACAAATATGTTCGAATATTTGCATTATTGTAAATTAGCTGTAACAATAATTTGAATATCTTTTGAAGAATATGAAATTTAACAAGTCATTTCCTCTTTCTACTGTAACAACATATTCTGCAATTGTGAGGATGGTTTCAGGGAGTGACATGAACAGCATTTTATGAAACTTTTCATGGAATTATGAAACTGGTACTGTACAAATTTTAATTAGGGAATTTCCCTAAACATCAGAGAACAACAGCCATCGACATCAGATCCCAGTAAAATCCACTGAAGAATTTGCACACGGTTGTAGAGGAAAGAATGGTGCAGTGAAATAAGCATGACTTCAGTACCACATCCATCATCACAACTTCATATTTTCCACGACTCATTAAAAAACCCCAGGGGCCTCTTTTAAACCACTCTTAAAGACTTAAGCATTCATGAAGATGAAGCAGAGGGTTGTTCCATACAGTGGCAAGAGAAAGGCCTATGTGTAAGGTGTGTTCTGGCCTTTGTGAGGGGCACAGGTCAATCATGCCTTCTTCTTACTGGCAGATGTCCCCAGGAGTAGTGACATCCAGCCAGGTGGATCCATCCATCCATCCTGGTTGGCTAACCAGGCTATGCAGTTTCCATTTTTTGTTGGTGCTGGTGCCAGCACAGAGGCTGTCCCCACATCACAGCAGAAACCCAAGGGAATGTCCCTTAGCCATGGCCCCACAATATTAAGGACATGCATAGTCCTCAGAGGGGTATGAGGCCACAGACCTCCAGGGAAGAATATTTTGGTGCTAAATCTGCTCATATGAGTAGTCACAAGAGTCTGTCTAGGAATCAGATGTCCAGTCATAGCTCTGAGCCTTGGGTCACGCTTGAACACTTGAGTCACATTTGAACACTCGAGTCACACTTGAACATTCAAGTCACACTTGAGTCACATTTGAACTTTGCATAAAATGGTGTGTGTGTGTTCAGTTTTAGATATAGCCTGAATAGTTTTGTTCTGCAGAATACTAGCTGCAGGAAACACTTTTCTTTGGTAAGATTCTAATTTAAAAACCTGTGTATGACTTTCCTTTCAATCCGTTGTATTTTCTCCTTTTGATGTTTAAATAATTTATCACTTTGGTATAGTTCACCTTTCACATTTATCACCTGAATCTGATAGAAATATCTCCTGAGCATCAAAGAAGATTAATGCAGAGGAACCTGTTTGCTGTGGGTTAGAGGACATTGAAGGTTTACATAAGAAATTATAGTATTTACATTTTGAAAAACGATGTGACTTGTGAAGGAATATATATAATCACACTTAAGGAATTAAATACTAGTACATGAATAAGAAAAATAATGCATAGACATTAACATAATTTATCATATTTCATTTAATGGATGAAGATTCCATTCCTTTATCAAAGAGGCCATATAATTTCAATGCCCATATATGCACTTTATAAAGACATTTCTTTCCTCCTCTTTAACAAGCGGCTTCACTAAAGCTGCTGCAAGTCTAATGTGGGACTGAAATGGCTCTAGAAGAACAAGTTAACTGACCCAATGCTCTGTTTATCTCCCTCAGTTATGGGTCTGGGGTGGTGAGATTTAGGGAAAAGCATCAAGACCTCATGCAAAGCTGCACACAACACAAGGGAATTCTGCACTGCAGGGTGTTCCAGTTGGGCTCATTCCCTTTGCTTGGCAGTGGATCCTGAAGGAACTATCCCCTCCGTTACTCCAAAGATAGTCCCACTGAATGCACTTCCGTGACAATCTGTTGTCTCCAGTTAAAGAAAAAGGTTGATTTGTATGTTTTGCTGAAGGAGAGACTCCTTGAGCCTGGCTGTATTGGAATGGAAGATCACCCTGATGCCACGTACACTGTGTGAAACCCATGATCTCAGCACTGAGTCTTCTCACAAGCTTTCTGCCTGACCCCAGCCAAAAACATCTCCCTCCCTACTCTGCTGCTTGGGCAAAATCAATAAAAAAGAAACTGACAGAAGTAGTTTACTACAATAAACAAGAAATAATGCATCAAAAGACCCTAAAGGGAACACACTGTTACAGTTTCCTGATGTATCATCTAATCCAGATTATTAGTGTTTATATCTACTAAAATTGTCTGGGACAATCCATGGTAACTGGCCTAGATAAAATATAGATGAAGTTTATGTTGTGCACAGGAAATTCCGTGCCTTATAAAAGTTTTTGACCTGGTTTGCCTTTGAACAATCTATGCTGGCTGCTTTCAGTCATCTTTGTGACTTTCTTGTGGTTGGAATGATTTCCAGGAGGATTTTCTCCATGACTTTCTCTGGACTTAAGACATCTGTTTGGCCTGCTTTTCCCTGGGATGGAGATAGTGTGTGATGTGTTTTTTCTGAACAGCTGACATCTCCCCCAGTATCATTGACCTTTCAAAGATAATAGAGAGGGGCCACACAGTCAAAACCTCATGACTTTCAGGTGTGTCCTACCTGGTCCTGTGAACTTGCATCTATTAAATTGGCTCCAATACTCCAGTCCTCACCTGTGAAAACAACTTCCTAACAGGGCCCTGAGTGCACTAATGGGCTTCAATTACTTTGACCACTCTCACATGGGACCTCCACCCACACACCAATGACCATGGGACCGAGATATTTCTTAAGTGCAAGCCCAAGAGTAGGAGCTCTTACTTGAGCTGTGAGGCAACTGTAGGACACTTCTCCAGTCCTGTTTTGTCATGAGTCATTACCTGGGTTATCTTGGATTGATCTTGGATCTGCATTGTTACCTTGCCTTTACCTGATGTCACGGGGAGGGACCTGCTGCTCTTCCTGCTCAGAGGCTGTGGGGCCATGCCCCAATGGTAAGTTCACTGCTTGTGCTGTCTTTTCCTTTGTCTCACCCTCCCCAGTGGAGAGCCTTTCCCTTTCTCCCTCCTGACATACTCCTGCAGAGTAGGTTAGCTGGGTCAGAGAAAGGGGAGAATAGAGGGCAGCCCCTTCTGGTGCAATCTAAGACCAGAAAGAAAAGTATTGGGTACTCCAGCCTACTCTGTCACTAGGTTCCCTGGCCCCTACACAGCAGGGCTGTGTCTTCTTTAGATCCCTTGCTGCTGCCGGTGTGCTTACAGAAGTCTGTCTTGCTGACCAATGTAACTGTTACATATTCTCAGCTTATTGAGCTTTGGCCTTCATAACTTCACTCTTGTGAACGCAAGACAAGTTCCTGTATTCCTCCTAGGCAGCTTGTGTCTGCTTCTACCTTCTCTGTGCTTTCCTTTTTTATTTGCACTAGTCAGGAGCTCTCTGACTATTCCATGGCCCACTTCTTCCTTGTTTGGTTCTCAGATATCAGAATAGGCTTTACTTCAGAACTTTGCTCAACTCTCTTTAAGGTTAATTGGGAGATTTTGGGTAAATTCAGTGTAAGCCAAGTTCGTTTCTAGGCTTTTCTATAAAGTTAATGTCCTTTGCTGAGAAGAAATTGGAACAATTGAGACATCAGTTAATCAGTTTTCATCAGAAAATATATTCTGAGGTGGTAAAGGAACTAGAGGTAGACAGAAATATGACAGCAAAAACATAGAATATATTATTGTATAACTTCCATCGTTAAAATGGTAGTCTTGTCCAATTCTGTCTCTTTTGGTCTGCAAGCAGAACTGTAAAATATGTTGTTATGCACTGGGATTATTGTAGGTTTTCATTAGTTTTAGTCTCCTTGTTGTCTAACACAATGTCAAATATCTGCTAATAGATTCAGTTCCCATCATATGCTGCGGGCTGGGATAGCTCTCTGGAATCCAGCTGAGGGTGGTGGGAGCTTTAGCACTGTTGCACAGGTCCCTGCTGCCTGCAGGGGTGGTGAGGATGCAGCTGTGCAGTGGCTCCAGTGCATGCTGAGTCCCTGCTGGGGCTGTATGAGGACTTCTTGCCCTCTTCTCCCAGGTCCAGGCTTGGTGCAGCTGCTGTGGCTCGCCCTTTGGTGTTACAGCCCCAGCTGCTGGCCCTGCCTTTGAACTGTGGCAGTCACTGTACTGCTAGGAAGGGCTCAGTCAGAAGCTTGTTAAAATTTGCTCACTTGTGAGGCAACTGGCTTGCTGATCCTTAGGGCAGTTTTATATAAATCCTAATCCATAGTCAAGACTTAATAGGAGCCTTTATGGGAGGAGCCTTAATTGTTACAATGGTATGAGGTGACATTGATCTCCTGTCCATCCTCTGTTGCAGTGGAGACCTCTCAGTTCTGAACACACAGAGCATGACAACAGTCCTTGTTTGGCAAAAAACCTCCCACAGACAACCCATGTTGTAGTGCAATATACATATATACGTACATATATTACATAATATATAAAATATATAATACATATAATATATAAATATATATATAATATATATATCCTTGCCTCTTTTCAACAAGAAGGATTTTGACATCAGAGGAAACTACTGGCTCCAGAAAATGCAACCCCTTTCCTGGTTTGAGAGTGACAGCAACAGGCAATATGCTTTGCTGTGTTCACGAAGGGGACTGGGAGAATGGCTGATTTCACTCCTTTGCTTTATGGCAGTTGATGGGCACGGTGCAGACTCTCACAATGGTGGTGTTATCAAGGATGTCTGGGCAGTGTCTCGGGTGTCAGTAAAGTAGAAGTGGTAATACTGCATAGTTGCATCAGGCCAAATTTGTGCCCTGATGACAGTTGATAAAACAACTGGGAATAAGGACAACACAGCCCCAGTTGCACAGAAATAAAGTTGAAGAGATGCTTTAGATTGCCTGTGGTGAATTCCATGAAAATATTTTTTCATTTGGTATTAGCCTAATTTGTGTGAATAGCAGCTAATTAAAGAAAAAATAAAGGATTAGAAAAAAAGCTCTTATAATAATCTGTTTAAAAGGCTCTCAGGGGATTTAAGGAGGTAATATGTACTTAATGGAGGGGCTAAAAATGCAGCTGCATGTAATTATGGCAGGAAAAATATTCCCAAAGCTGATTTGCAGCTTCCCCAAAATGGTAGTCAGTAAGACACCCTTAGGGAGATGGATAATAGCAAGTTTTATATTAAATCCTTCATGTATCTCCTGACAGGGCCCTTCCAGCCTCACTCCACATGGGAGTGGGCTCTGTCTTAACCCTGGCCATCCAGGTAAGAGAACCCATCCATCAGCCCTGTGCAGAAGGCAAATGCAGCCACATCAGCACTGGCTTTCTGTGGCAGCTGCTTCCCAGTCACACCCTACCTGGACTTCCAGCCTTTTGTGTCTTTTCCCAGCCCTGATGCAGGGTGCCGTAGCTAAAGAACTCAGCAGCTGTCAGAGGAGAGTAGTCATTCAATTATTTGTTTGGGAAGCTATTTCCTGAAGTGCATTTCTCGTGCCTCCATCTAGAATACTTTTATGGCTGGAAAGCATCACCCATGTCTGGTTGGTTAACTCAAACACCAGAATAGTCCTTGATGACAGGTGGGTTCTGGCAGCTCCTGATTCAGAGTGGAAGCTCAGCCACTGGCCAACGTGGAAAGGAGGAATTATCTTTTATCTCTTTTTTTTGTAGTCAAAACTGTGGGGTTTATTAAGTGACTGGTTTGTTTTGCAGGTTTCTGGATGTTTAATTGTGCTTTGAAGGTTGCCTGACTTGGGCATTTTTACTCTGTGTTGCTGTAGCCAAAACCTCCTAGCACTTGATAGAGAAGCTGTTTTTCAGTTAGCGTTTAGAGGTCTTCTAATACCTCAGTCTAGAAACAGTTTGGGGTTTTTGTTTCTTAGGGGTTTTTTTCCATTTTAAATACCTTGAAGTCAGTTTAGCTCTCCCTCCAAGTTTGTGGACTTGTTTTTTTCTAGTTACAGAGCGTTTCTCCGTGTTTGTGAAGCTATGTCTTTGTGCTCTTCTGTGCTGTTGTGATAAATTGGCATTTAAGAAACAAAATTCACGCTGGTTCATGGGCGAGCTGAGGTTGGATCAAAAAAGGTTTTTTATGCCTCCGTAGCGAAGCGGGGCCGGTCCCGGTGCCGCTGGCCGGGCGGTGTCGGAGCGGCGGCAGCAGGGGGAGCCCGCGGGCCGCGCCATCCCCGCCGCTCCCGTAGGGTACCGGGAATAACCCACGCTCGGGACACGGCAGAGCCGACAGCGAGCCTACGGTACAGAGCTGGGAATCGAAATGTTAAATATGTACAAATAATGCCAATAGTATTTACCTACTAATCACTACGAACACCATACCATAGCGGCCAAAATTTTCCCCAAGTGTTTGATGAATTAAGTTAATCAGCCAAGTGTATCCTCAGGGGTGTTCATTTGCCACAGGATGGATGTTTGGTGGCGTTTAACAAATAATTTGGCTTCTTTAAAGTATTTAGGGTCAGAAAGCAGGATGGTACATCTCATCAACACTGGTTGTCCAAAGGGATGAGCCAAAGTTCTTCCCCAAGTGGACAGAGGGCAAGGCAGCTCTGCTCTCCTCCTGAAACACAAACAGATTTTGGAAAAGCTTCCCCTGAAAGATATGATCCAGTCACAAAAATCTAGGCCGAGCTTTATAGAACATTACATGCATAAACAGAGGGAAGAGGAGTTAATGGGGATTGAAAGATAGCTTCTGGATTATTTAAAAAGGGTGGACTTTTTGGTCCCGTTCTCTTCCTATGAATATTATTGATGGAGGAAGAAAAAAAACTAGAAAGATTTACTTTGCAAAAATGCTAAGTAGACTGCATTAACTGAGACCAATAGAAAGCTATTGAAAATAATTTAAATTAAACGGAGATAAGTTGAAAGATGGTCTTTCCAGCTATGCCCTTTGGTCAAATGCTGAATCATTTATGATCAGAGTTGGTGCTTTATTTGGCTGAGGTGCTGAGCTCCCTGCTTTGTCTTAAGCTTGGAGAAGCTTTATCTTCACCACTGGAGTGGGTGGGGGAAAGAAAGACATTTGAGATGTGAAAAATTCTGTGTAAAATAATATTTGTGTTAAAATAAAAATGAAAAACTTCCGAAGTGTTGAGAATGCTATTGGAAGTGTACCTGGCTGGTTCTTTTTGTGGCTGGATGGTAAAAGTTCTGTCCAGTTCTTTGGCTCAGGCACCAGAGGAGCCCTTGGTCATGCTTGATGACAGGTGTATTCTGGTGGCAGCTTCTAATTCAGAGAAGATTGAACCACCCAAGCTACAAAGCCAGCTTCATGTGGCAGAAAATTCCAATTTCTGATTTTTTGTATCCGAGATTGAGTTTTATTATCATTTCTCAGAAGTAGTGAAATTTCTCATAAAAATGTAAAGTCCTTCAACTATACATGAAAAATATTCTTACAAAATTTCTGGCTACCTCTGGGATTTGTTTCCTTATTTACATAGATACTATGCAAATTCAGGGGAGAACGTGAAATAACCATATTTTTAAAGGTAACTAAAATCAGAACAAAATATATAGTCATTAGTAATACGGATGATGTATTTGGATTTAAATTTTCAAAGCACAAACCAACAATGCACTTATTACTGCTAAATTAATATTGAGGAAAAAAATATTTTTCCCTCTGAATGATTGGCAAGGAGTGTGTAAAGTGGACAGTAAAGCTGTTAAAGAGACTGCAGGTCCCTGGGTGATCCAGGGCAAGGCTCCATTGATATCATGATTAATAGAGCTGTAAGACAACTGCTACAGACTGTGGCAGATCCATTGGTTCCAGATATGTTCAGCAATCAGTATGCAGATATGCTAATTTACAGTGTATTACTCAAACTAAAGGATTTTTCTATGCTCCACTAATAGTTCCAAAAGATAATTATTTTCTAGTTAGTGAAAGAGACAAAACCAGGCCCCGAGTGTTGGAGAAGCTTTATTTTCATGGAGCTTTGTGATTACGCTCTTGAACAATTCTGCATTCATTCAAAATGGTTTATAATCTACCAGGACCAGATTTGAATACCACATGGGCCAAGGCAAAAACATTGTGGTGGAACATGAGCCAGGGAGCAAGTCAGATTAGGCAGAAACTATGTGATGAAGATAGAAAAGAAATTAAGGTAGGCTGGAAAGCACAAGGGAGCTGTGGATAAGGATTTAAGTGAATGCTTTAAGTGGCAATTTGCAATTGGAGCATGGGGAAAGCCAGAATGTAACATTATAATGTAGTTTTGCATAGTATATGAATGGATTCATGTATTATATTGCAAATTATAATTATGCAACATTATTATACTAATTTTATGCATTATAATATTTTGTAATATTGCTGTAATTACATAATTGTAGCAAATTATAATGTTACATTATACTAATACAGAAGTCATTAAGACCCTAAAGCATGTGGACTAGTGCTGCAAAATTCTGGTTTTCCTTCCTGATGGGTTTGATGGAATATTGGAGTGATGTCCTGATTAATGGAACCAAAATCAATATATTGTCACTTCATGATCTCACAGTTCTCACTTGTTTTGTCAGCTTCTGCTCATCTCTGGCTACACTTAGCAGTAGATGTACAAGAAAGAATGATCAGCAGCTGCCAGCTACATCCCCTAAGTTACTCTCATAATAACTCTCTTGTCATATTTACAGCCCTAAGCTCTCAGCACAGGGCTGGCACTAATGGCTGAAGTGGCAGGAGGAACTAGGGGCATGTTGTTCCCCTATCCTCATTCTTCTGCATAGCTGGAAGCCTTCAGCCAGCTGCTCTCCCAGTAAGCCTCCTCTTAGGGAAGGTATGCTTTGCTCCAGGCACTTGGAATGCATGATTCATTTTTACTGTATGCCTTGTATGCAAAATTATTATTATTTAAATCTAGGATGGCTTATTAGTAAAATTGTACAATAAACACTGCTGCATAATTCATTACGTACACTGGGAGCTTTTAAGTCTAATGTGCCACATAATGCACTGTGTGCCTTTGGTGGAATACAAACACAGGCATTCTCCTTTTCAGCACCATTGGTCAAGTCATTAAAACTTCAATACTACTGCAATAAGTTCTCTTCTCACAGTCAGTGCAGTTTCCCACCTGCAGTCCTCTGCTGGGATGTCAGATTCCTGGAGATAATGCAGGTGGAAGGTTGCAGCCCTCAGCAATGCTGCCTCAGTGCTTTGTGTAGGGATGAGGGTCTTGGTCAGATCCTGGCAACATGTTTGCTCCCTGTGTTTGCCACTGACATAATTTGCTTACTGTAACAGACCCTTAAGGTTAGACATTTGAGATATTTCTTGAAATAGCCTGTTCTTCTGTATTTTTTTTCTTATTTAAGTTGTGAATTTCCTTCCACGTAACAAGTTACTTGGAGACTGTTCCAGCTGGGAAAAAAGATATTTCTCCTTCCTCCATTTTTCCTATATTCTTTCAAATAATTTTATTCTTAAAGGTCATAAGCTCTGAGGATGTGTGGTTAGTGCTAGAACTCATTTTTATCTTGAGATAATATTAAGAGTAGATTAATTTTTAGGTCAGCTATGTTACTGATGGTCACTGTGATATAATAGAAGTTGCCATATTCCCAGGACAGATACATCAAGGGAGCATGTTAGGAAGTACTAAGTCCACAGATTTATTAGAATTTGTGTTATTATCAGCTAGATGCCTCTGTCCTTGGATCAAAGAAAAAAAGCAATGAAAACATAAGAACAAGGTCTCTATGGGCTTCCTCTGGGAAGGCAGAACTCAGAACTGCCAAACTGTGAACTCTGCTTAAGCCAACAAAGCTATTAAAATAATCCAGTCATGTCCATAGAGACTTCTTCTGGAATAACCTCCTGGTTCATGGCTTGGTTTGCTTTCCTCTGGCTGAGTTTCTGTTTCTTTGATGTATTCTGGAGAGTTGCATCTAACCTTGTTTGGCTGGAGTGTTACAGCCAGGGACCCTGAGGGGGAGCCCTGAGGTGAGAAGGATCCAGCTGTGAGTGATAGTTGTTAATTCTGCCTCTATGGAAAGAGGACACATAAAGGAAAAGGGAAGTGAATCCGTGTCTGAACCAAACATCCACATCTTGCTTTCTGGTCCTGTGTATGTGCCCCCATAGCTTCTGCTGACATCCTGTCCTTGCAGTCTTGGATGTACTGCTAGGCCAGGTTGCTCAGCAGCTGTTGGAGTTGTGACTCCACGTGTATGGTTGGGCATCCTGCAGGTTGCTAGTGCTGGGTAATTCATCTCTGTGAGGCAAGCAATGAAGAGAACAAACCCTTTCAGGATGTCATGAAAACCAAACTGTAAATAGCATTGGATCTTTGGAACATTGGTATTTTACAGTAAAGTTAGCAAAAAGTCTGATTTTTAGAAAACCAAGACTTAATTTTGATTAGAATTAAATGAGTAATTTCATGCTGGTGGGGTACAGGCAATGGTTATTAATTATTCATTTGATCAATTTCAGCATGCTTTGATCCTTGCAGAAGCAGAGTTGCAGTAGTAAGACCCCAGCAATCTATGTACTGGGTGTTTAGGATATTCTGTTCTGTTGGGTAGTTCTGGCTGCACTACTGAATACTGATTTATTAGGGGTGTTGCTGCTTCAGCTGCATACAGGAAAAGAGGGACATACTTCGACCCTTTTCACCTTGTTTCAATTTTCTGGATTGCCCCGCCTCACTTTTCCAAACAGTAACGCATGGATAGTGTTTTGGCTGAATTACTCATGTTTGAAACCTGCCTCTGTTATTTTGGTGTTAAAGAAGCCAAGCAGTTTCTGTGTTGAAGATGGCAGCCTCACGCTACGGTCAGCAGCAACAGCCACCAGCCAATCCAGATTCCCTGTGTTCCCATGCAAAATGTGGGATTTGTGTCATACTGTAGTTGTGCAAGCAGGCTCCCATCAGAGCCACAATGGAAGGAGAAAACAGAAACAACTCTTCCCTTAAGTAGGCAGCAGTTCATAAATGAAGATGATTTCCTGGACCGAGTTTCCTTCTTTTTGCCAAATGCCATGTTTGTTGGAAGGAGCTGTCACAGATTCATGGATGAGATTAGTAGACTCAGCATCAACAGTCTGCCCACAGGGCTGGAAATACTAATGTCAGGATGATGGTAGCTCATGAACTAATAAAATAATGGGAACTTCATGAGCTGAACTGACACTTTAAGAAACATCTAAATGCAGGTACCTAAGTTCTCATACAAGGAGCCAGCCCACAGATATTGCTGCCTCACAGGACAACCAAATTCAGGTGGATTTTCTCTTTCTTGAACATCTTACCTCCTCTCACTGATTCCTTCTCCTTAAAATTACTTCTCATTACTTGCTGTTGGGAAGACAAATAGAAAAAAAATAATTGTAACATATAAAAATGCTGACTAAAGATCAAGCAAATATTGCTCTGAAGACTGGAGATATTGCTGACATTGGCAAAGATGAAGACTTTGAAGGGAGAGTTAATAATTTTCCTAGACTGGTAGGTGGAGTTAAGAGGCAATTTCAGGCAGGAACACAAATGGGTTTTATTTTCCCCCTCTAATGTAGAAGGGGAAATTACTTAGATCTGGGATTGTTCTTTTACAGGTTTAAAAACATAAGGGCTGAAAAAGGAATATACTATTTTTTTCCTTATGTTTTGATGAACTAATTAAAATTCATCATTTCAACCATTCAGGGGTTAGATATGTCATGGCTGGCATTTTCTGACTGCCTCAGAAAATGTAAAAAAACAGCTCAGGATTTGTTTGTTTTCTTAGCTTTGGAACTGACTCCTATAGAAACCCTGGGAAACCTTTATTATTCTATTTTGGAAGGACAGAATTTGGGAGAACCATTGCAGTAAGAAAAAAATTGTACAGGGACCTTCAGGAATATCCTACCCTGTCTATACTTCACTGCACTTTGCCTGCATGTTAATTGTTATTTATTACACTCTTGTTCTTACTAGAGCATTTGTGACTGAATTTATTTTAGACTACAGAAGTTATTTAGCCTATAACCATGGGTTTTAGAGATGTTTTTAGACATCATTAAGCCAATAGTGATGGCAGCTTTCAAGGTAAACAAAAAATTCTTGTAGCTGCTGAACACCCTCTCGGGAGTCCATTATAGGCAGATTTCCTGCTTAAAATAGGTGTTCTGGGTTTTAATAACCAGGACAGTCTGATCTACAAGAATCTGACTTTTTTTTGTTGTTGGAGGTTTTTTGATAAACAACAATTTTGATATAACTCATTATTCACTTGAGATGTCATTAGAATAAATTAATATTAAAATATTTTAATGTGGAACAAAGAGTTCAAAAAGTTACAGAGATTGATCACCTGAGATGCAACGTTGGTGCTTCATTAGTTGTGGCTCTCTGCACTGCTAGACTGAGGTACTTCTGTTTCACCTAATTAGCAATTTTTTTCCTTAATGCTGACTGGACTGTGTTTAGGCTGTGTGGCTTGATTTTACTTCTTGCCAGAAGTTTATATTTCATTCCAATACAAGAAAAGAGCCTTTACAAGAAAGTGCAGATTTTTGTGGTTAGCCTAAGATTTGGGAATGAGAGACAAATGCCATCTTCTCTAAGCACACCAAATTATTTTCATTTCTGTTGTCAGGCTCCTCTGGTACAGAGAGAGAGGAGTTTTTTCAGCTTCCCAAGAAACTTGACCCACTCTGAGTCAATCTGTGGCATAGCCAGCCCATCTTGCTCACAGCTCTGAGGCTGAGTAGAGAAATTTCTCCTCTCCTGGGGAAAACTCCCTTCCCAGAGCTGCCTGCAGTGCTGGATTCTATGGCTGGAAGTCCTTAATCCCAGTACTACTAACACAGCCATATGGTCTAGAGCTGTAGGAGAAGTCATTTTTCTAATTGTAGGCAATAGAGTTTTGCCAGGGGAAAGAGGAAGACAAGTTTTCAGGCAGTTAAGCCCTTTGCCATACACAGCATGAGATGTAATATGCTCACCCTGTGAATGCTGCTCTTACAGCACTTGGAGTTTCCCTTGCTTCTCAACTTAGAACCACAAATGTAAATCTGAGCTTGGCTTTCTTCCCAAAAAACTGCTTGTAGGGGTTTTCCTCTGGAAAATCTTCTGCTTCCCCCCATGAATTTGCTCTGGCCCAGGGCCTACAGGCATGATGCAACACAAATTTTCCAGGGCATCTGGGGTTAAATATGCCAGGTCAGAAGGCATAAACCCAAAGGGCAGGAATATGAAACAATGTCTAGCAAATGGTGGAGGCATGGGGCAGAGAAGTGTCTGCCACTTTCACTCAAGGCCACACAGAGCTTTCCTAGATCTGAAGGTCCAGAGAAGGCACAAGCCATTCAGTGCTCATTGTCTTGCACTGGTGGGCAGAGGCAGTGGTGACTCCTTCATGCTGGGGAGGAAAAACAGCCATGCAGGAGTGAAAATCTGCATTTCTCTGCATCCATTTTTTTTTCAGCTTTGGACCAGTTTTAGTTTGTGATTGCATGTGATGCTGGCTTTATCTTTAATGATTGCATGCATTTCAAAAATAGAAATTTTAAAAGGGGCATCAATCTGTAGATTTACAAAGTCCTTTCTGCTAGGAATTGTCACTCCCGTTATAGCTGTGCCCTATTTGCCCTCTTTAAATCCTCAGCAGAGTAGCCTGAGGTTTTGCACTTTGCAGATGTGTCATGTTAATTCAAAGATGGCTTTAAAAGAAACCAGTGGATTCAATGCAGGCAGAAGGCTGAATGACTTTTATTCATGCCCAGGTACCCAAGGTGGGGAGGTGTCAGTGAATGAGTCTGATCTTGACTGCATGGGCCCTGTGGAGTTTGTGATATGACAAGATACAAAATGTGCTGCAAGTGGGGCCTGTTTTAGCTTTTGCTTTATAAATAGTGAGGCTGTTCAAGTCTGTAAACACAGCACACTGTCCTTGAAATGTTCATGAAATGTTCCCAGGGCCTTTCGACTGTCCTGGAAAGTGCAATGTGCAGCTGGGACAAACACGGCAGGTCGGGGATGTTGGTACGTTAGTGGCTCGTGTGGTACAAAAGGTTAAGATGAAGAGGAAGGCTCCCTTCTCTGCTCCCAGGCATGTGGTCTCAGATCTCAGCTATGGGGAAATAAACCTTCCTGGGAAATGGAGTCTCATGGGAGAAGTCTTCTGCTCTACAAAGCTCCCAGGTCTAAGGGGAATGGAGCCAAGGCTTTGGTGCTAGCTTCTGCTGAAGAAATATGCAGTTTGATGCTGTCTCAGTGGATTTACCACCCAGACATAAAAAGTAGCCAACTCAACATTTTAAACTGAGCTTTAACTTCTGTTTTTCTCTCCCTTTTCCTGCCAGTGAAAGTTTCCTATTCCCAGACATCTCTTGAGCACATGCAGAATTATCTGAGGGATTAACCAACACAGAGAACAGCGGGATTCAGGGAACCCCCAAGGGAAGGGAAGCACTGCTGAGAGAAACATTTCCAGGAGGCAAATTATGTGTAACTTTTGCTTTCATGAGGGAAATCTAGCACTGGTTGCACAAGTGTGGTGGTGATCACAGGAGTAGAGGGACTGAACCAGCTTCAAACTGTGCAGCCAAAAGAAACCTTGCTGGTGGGGTCTTCAGATGCTTCCTGTACCAAGTCCTCACATATGTTCCCTATCAACCCCCTGCAAGAACAGTATGTGATCAGTACACTCTGCATGCACTTATCTTGCTTAGGTACCCAGCTGGATAACTTGATTCAAATACTTTGCTTTTCCCCATCCCTGTGGCAGAGAAAAAGCTTTTTATCTCTTAAATGTGACAACAACAAATTTCAGAGCCATCTTTTAAGTGCCCTTTCTGTGCTGTGGTCTTATCACCGGCTCATGGGCAACATTTGCTTGGGAAGCACGTTAAAAAATTGTCAGCACATTACTAATTGCTTAATTTAAACCTTAATTGAAGCAAAGAAGTTAAAAGTTCAAAGCTGAGGGGCTCTCAAAGAACTGCAGGTGTTTCCCTCTGACTGCTGTTTTGTTTCTTTTTTTAATTTATGTTAGCTGGCAAAACTAATATCTCTAGACTAAAAATCCACATTGTTCCTTCCTTTTTTCCCACCCAGTACCGCTTATTACAGGGTTTAACAGGTCCAGTGCACTCAGGGCTCCTGAGCTGGGCATTACTGCTAACCAAAGCTCTCGGGGCAGAACCTGCTGTTCCAGGGAAGGATAACCATGGAAAAGGTGCAGCTGAATGGTTTCTGCCTCTTCTTGAGAAACGTATCTGAAGCATCCTGCCATCCCTCTCCTGTCTTTGACATATTGAAAGCATTCAGGAACTTAATCCAGTGTCAGTTTAAAAGCTTCGATTGACCTTTTCCTTCGGCAAGTATGAAAGGGCTTCCCAGTCCCCCAGGAATGGGACAGTGTCTGTGTTCCAGCACCTCTAGGGAGAGTGGCAGGAACCCCAAGCCTGCTGTAGGGCATGGAAAAGTGGGAGGTAAGAAGAGAGAGCTGTCAGTTTGTGCTGAGCCACTTCACCTCATCGGGAGAGGAGCACTAAGCAGAGCTCCCACTCCAGAGACAGTGACACTTTTAACAGATACTCAGGCTGAGTCAGGTGCTTGTTAGCGAGGTTATTATCTGTCATGAAGAGCTGTTGGAGCAGTTAATACAGCTTACCGGGGGGAGGCAGGGATATAGCTGCTTGGAGCAACATTCCCTCCTGCCTGCAGAGTCTGTCTTCCATCAGGATCCGACTGATTTGTAGTGACTTGCTTTCTCCATTAGAGATTATACATAGGATGTTGGGCTTTGATACTAAAATAATTGCTTTCTGGGTTACAACTGCAGCATTGGCATAATAGAAAGCTAGTTTCTTCAGTCATAAGAAAACTTGGAAATAATGCATTTGGCTCCTGCTGATGTCGTGAATGCATTACATCTTAACTGGAACAAGCCCAGTATATTTAATGATAACTTAAATCCATGGGACTCCATGGAAAGCTGCTGCTCAGCAGGTGCCAGTGTTGATCGTGAGGGCATGCAGCTGCTTTCCTGAGTGTGCACATAGGTGTCTGGGGTTGCTTGGAGGAGCATCAGCCTAGAGCATCATTGTGTCAGCAGATAGGCGGCTGCCAGGGATTGCTGGGGCTGCCTGGAAGTCCCCTGTTCATGGGGATGGGCGGTGGGGCTCTGCAGCAAGGGAAGGCTTCAGCCAGGTGAAAGTGGGTGCTGCTGTAGTGGCAGAGACATCAGGGTGTGACAGAAAGCTGGCAGAAAAGCCTAAAGGGAGAAGTCAGAAAAACACTCATGTTACCTAAGGGCTTTTCTGAAATATTATCAAAATTATTTTGTCAAATTGAAGATGGAATCTTAGCAAAACTGTATTGGTATTTTTTTCCACTGTGCAAATAATTTATTTTTTTTAAAGCAAATAAAGCTTGTGAGATTAAAAAACAGTGGAAGCTG
The DNA here is from genome assembly GCF_971803275.1 of Cyanistes caeruleus. NCBI lineage: Eukaryota > Metazoa > Chordata > Aves > Passeriformes > Paridae > Cyanistes > Cyanistes caeruleus. Next base: position 121,105,461 of record NC_141701.1, read on the forward strand.
TAAAACTCTTTCCCTTTTTCTCCTAAATCTAAGCTTGCTGAGTTCTGGGCCATTTAAGGGTTTCTGATTTTCATCTCATCTAAGACAATTTGAGTGCAAATGATGTTGACTTACATCAAAACCTTGGGAAGGATTTAGATAAATTTTGTTGTTTTTTTATTATAAAAATTTTTAAACCAGACTGAACAATTGCTTTGTTTGTTGGGTAATAACATTTGTTGAGCTTGCAAGAATAAATACGTGAGGATCGTGTTGGTGCACTTGTAGTCAAGGGTCTTTTGACCCACTGGTCAAATAACATTTGTTAAAACTGTGGCTGCCTTTTATTTTAATCACAGGCCTGAGCTGGAATTAAGGATTTCGGAACCTGGTTGTTTCCATCTGAATCTCTAGGCTGAGAAGGGCTTTTGTAACCATTGCTCCACTGCTAGACATAAATCAGCCTTTTAACCTTGGGTCTAAAGGCAATTAATTTATAGTGGCATTGGCTCTGCTGCTGACACGTCTGATCAGGAGGTGGACTGAGCTTTCAGGAAAGATCATTCTCTGTTCTTCCACTGTAAGCAGGCTAATATACTCATTTAAACAACTGAGTTATTGTTTATATATTAATAACTTCTGCTTTGTATTGTTGCTTTTCCGGTTGAGATGTTATTACAGGTAAAGTCTGGGTGTTGTGCAGAAAGAATTCAGCTGAGAATCTGTACAAGGTCACAAATTGTGTTTGAGAGTGTGTTTTTAAAGGAATTAAAGTGAAATTGAGCCCCAAGTGCAGAAGACAATGTAAAAATGTGTGCTTTGCAGTGTATTTTTCCAATAACAGTATATTTTAAACAACAAAAGGCACAGATGCGGTTACTTAGAGTGTGCAGAGGATGTAATAATGCTGTTTTCTCCCTGTACAGAGAAAACAATGAGTGCTGCTCATCAGGCCCTCTGGTATAGGCTCAGTGCTAGCTGTCCTTGTCTCCTGCTGGAAGCTCAGGTCATGTGCTGCTGATGCAGGGCTAGAGCTAGCCCAGGGCACAGAGAAGCAAGTGGCTCTTGGCTACTGCCAGGGGCAGTTCCATGCTTGCCTCTTGCTCCAGGCAGGCTCAATCTGGGAGAGAACATCTGGCTTTTCTTCCCATGTTTTGGGGTGATCAAGGTTTGGGGTGTTTGGTTACCCAGGCTGCCTACTGCCTTCCTTACAAGACATGTGCTGTCAGATACAAATGCCCTTCCTCTTTGCCAGATTTTGCCACAGAAGCAGCACAATGATTTGGCTGTTTAATTTTACAGATGAGAGATGCCCCATAATGAGCATGGTGACATCTGCAGCTCTTCATTTCTTCTTGTCCTTGATTTTGTCCTTTTGGAGCCTAATTGTGAAGAGAAAGCATCAGGAGATCAAGCCATGCAGTAATTAAACCCATGTCAAAGATTAAGTGAAAGTGTTTAACCCCATTTGAATGTGCTGTTCTGAATTTCATGGGCTAGATTCTGTATTTAGGAAGGAAACTTGCTGTGTTTGGTGAAGCAAATGATAAGTTGTATAGACTTTTGGGATGTATATGAATAGCAGGGACCTGGAGCCTGGATCACATAAAGCAGATATCAGAGGTGAGGGGAAGGAAATCACATTTTTGATGGTTTTAATACCTACTAAACCTATTTTGTTAAACACTACTTAAAAACATGTTCATCATAAGTTGCTTATTAAGATGCATGTCACATGCACCATCATGCTGATCAGCCTGAAAAAGAGCAGTTTCTCAGCTGATAATCTGCTGTGCCACAAGGAGGTCAGGTTAGAAGTCATGACTCCAGGGATAAAGTTGTGGTCCCTTTGAAATTGATAGGCATTTTGCCAATCAGTTTGGATTCAGCTCTGTTTTGCTGTTTCACATGGGTTCTGTTCTTGATTCTTATCAGTGATTTACTGTGGGACTTGAGCAAGTTTTTTTAACACTTCTTCTCTTTTACCCTTTCCAGCTGTTTTTCAAAACCCTATGTATTGTGTGTAACATGGTAAGATCAACATATAAATACATTAGATGTAAATGTAATGTTAAAAACCTTGAGATTACCAACTCCTTTGATTTCTTTCTTGATACACTGATTTTCTGTTCAGGATTGTGGGTAGGAAAGGCCAAAGGAATTTGCTGCACTGAAAACCACAATTTTTGTAGGGGAATATTTTTCATTCTGTGAGTAACATTCTGAACTGTTTTCCACAAGTTCTGTGAGCCAATCCTCTGTTTAGGTCAGCAGTAGGGTTGAGTGAGTATAGCTTAGGACTTTAATTTGGTGCCTGATGCATGTCCCAGGATACTGATGGGAAAGGTGTGCAAGCTAAGCTCCATAGCAGCAAGATTTCTGCAGGCATCGTGGGACACAGCAAGCACCACGTGCAGAGAACCACAGCCATGTTAAGAACCACAAATCTCATTTCCCCAGATGCACTTCTTTTGTGTCGAAGATGATCCATCCATTTGCCTGCTGTGGAAAGGACCATCCCTCCTTCCCACCAGCTTTGGCTCCTGCAGTTGGGCACACAGTGCCCTTGCTTGGTAAGTGGGCTGGTGTTGTGGAAAAGAGAACCACCAAAACTGATGTGGGGCTGGTGGAGAGCAGGATCATCCCAAGGGAGCATGATGTTTATTGTTACATGAAATCTTGCTCCCAGTATTGTGGTGAAATTCAGACTCTATTTTCTATGCCTGAAATCAAAGGAAGATAAACACTTGAACACCTTTGACTATATCCATGCTGCTGGAGGCCTGACTGTATCCAGGCAGCCCTGATGAACAATCCCTCATTCCCAGGTAAAGGTGTGTGAACTGGCCCCTGTCCAGACACCAGCAAGAGTGGAACATATCTGGGCTTTGCATGATCATCCTGGAGAGCAAGCAGAATGGGCCATGTCCTAGTTATTCCAAGGGGATGCTGTCCTGCTGAAGGGGGAGCTCTTTCTTCCAGTACAAGGTAGCCTTGGTCATCTTAAAGTATTACATTGTGTTCTCTGAAATAAGTCTGGACGTTGTCTTGGAAGACACAATTGGGTCAGGAAGCCTGTTGGAAGTTCAGCAATATGGGCTGTGCCCAAGTTCATGTCCTGGCCCAGTTTAGTTCCGTAGTGTTTGATTCATGACCGAGGATGTCACTGTTTCCTGGTACCTTTGCAGCTCAGTGTGAGTGCTGCACCACAGCCTGACAGATGCTGTTACATTAGTACAACACGAGGCATGAGCCGCACATCCAGGAAAGTGGCAAGCAGGTGTACATATAGGGTATTTTCACGTTGCAAAACCTGCTGGAGTAGTGTTGGAAGATTGATACAGGAAGGAGAAGCCAAACTTGTGATGGTTCCTTTCATGATTTTTCTGTAGGAAATCAAATGGACCACTCCAGCTTTTGAGGTGTGGGTGATCAAGGGAGTGAGTTAGAAACTTAAATTATTTGCAATATAGATGCTCCCAGCTTTGTGTTGGTGGGTCTTGCCCTGGGATCCTGGAATGGAAGTGGAACAAAAAAAAAAGGGGTGAGGGCAGCAGGACTGTAAGGAATCTGGAGAGGTAACTTGCTGTGTACACTGCTGTGAGGCTCCAGGGCTGCCTGTGGCTGTCTGCTTTGCACACCTGACCCATTCATCTCTCTAGGCTCAAACTGGGTGAGAGCAGCCACGCTGCCCCTCTCCCTGCCAGGCCCCACAGGTGCTGCTCCACACCCGGAGAAAGAAGTCCACGTTTACGGGAAGTCCTTTTCCCTCCCTTTCCTTTCCCTTTTAAGGCCCCTGGCAAAGCTGTGCGATTCTTATCTGGTCTCTGCAGAGCCTTGAAGTGAGGTCATTCAGGAAGTTTAATTAATCCTGTACAATTGTCACTACATCCTTGGCTGCACATTGTACTAGGGCCCAGCCCACCACCACAATGCCTCTTACGACAGCTGAACATCTGTTTAAAAACTGGTTGCCAAGAAGTAGTACTTGCTAAGCCTCATTTTCCCTCTGGCTGTATGTATTCAGCTCATCACAGTATTGTATAACAACATTAAGAGAAACAACAGAATTTCCCCTTGCTCTAGGGATCAACCGGTAAAGCAAGCTAAAATTATCTGGGAAAGGCTGGTTCTGAAATAGCACTGGCAAAGAAATGGGCTGGTTTGTGTATCCTGCTCATATTTATTTCCCAGGCTGGCACCATCCAGGACACTTGGGCTGTGATGTTGCAGAACATGGGATCTATTGAGATGCTGGAGTGGGTTCACCAGGGTTTTCAGGCCCTGATCACTGCTGCTCCCCTTAGAACCGGGGCCTTGCATGTCCCTGAGGCTGTGTTCTCTTCCACTCTTTAACCTCTGACTGCAGAGGAGGTCAATATCTCTCTTCTCGTCCTGAGAAGTGTTGCACACACAGAGGTAGTCTTAGTTCTTCCCAGCCTCCCAGAACTGCCTTTAAAAATTACTCTGGAAGAAAAGGAGAGACTGATAATGAAGAGGGGAAATTGCAAATCCTTTGCAGAGAGGAAAAATATGATAGATGCCGGAAGAGAGGGGAGCAAGGGGTGCAGGAGCCAACAGAAATATTGGGCAAGCAATACCAAATGCCACAGTGGCAGAGTAAAGATAAAGGGGTATGTAGAAGGCACTGTGACAGGATGTACTTTTATGTGACAGAAGAGTATTCTTGGTGCCATCTAATCTGTCTTTCACCTTTGTGTTCCTATCTCCTTGACTTCCTGCGAGATTCTTAGTGCTGCCAGAATATAAAGAAGCCTAGAATGAAATCCTACAAGGAATTTTTATAATGGTAGGGAGAGGTGTTGGGGCCTGAAATTGTGTGGCTCGTCTTTCAAGGAGAAGCAAAACTGTTCCCTGCTCCTGCAGGCAGAAGACCTAATGTGCCCCAGAGCTGCTGACATGGGATAAGTGCCCCAGACCAAGAAAGGTGGAAGTGGGGCTGGTGTGGGTTGCTGAGGAGTGATTTGACATGAGCATTGTCTAATTTGGCATCTCTGATGAATAACGGATGGGAAAATTCAATGTAGTAAAGGAGACTTTTTTGAGTCTTTGGAGGTAATAATCCATGCTTCCAATTTCCCAAATGGTCTTGCCTTTTGCTTCAGTAATGAAATCTATTTTTCATAGTTTGGCCTTTTGGAGCTACCTGATTTGTTTCACTCTTTGCATTTGTTAAAAAATTTTAAATTGCTTTCTCTGAGGTTTTGCAGGGCGATTGTACAGTTGAATGGGCAGAAAGGTGTATTTACATGCAGGCAGATCCTTCAAGGTTATTAATTCTGAGATATTCATATTTAGTTCCATACACAGACCATCTTTTATTCTATCGTAATAATATTGGTCTACCTTGAGATAAGTTGTTCTTTCTTTGATATCATATTGCCTTTTCTTAGATTTATGGGAGAATAGAATTCAAAATTAGAAACATAGTAATTAAACATTAATTATGAACTGTAAATACAGTCAAGCTTTAAGCAGCAAAGAGTTGACATAGACTGCAGCATATAAAGCATATGACATATGATGTAATAAATACCTATATGTATATATTTAATTTTTTGCATTATCTCAGAACTGAGGTCTGTACTGGCTTCATGCTCAGAAAGGTGCTTGCCATGCATTGTCTGAACATCAGGGAGCTGAGCTTTACAAATGCTGTGTGCAGGTGTTAAATGGATGGCTTAGGTTGAATTGCTGGTCTCACAACAGCACAGAGGCATAATGTGTGGCCAGGGGCCACTGCTGGTGATAAAGTGTTTTTCTGCCAGGAGGTGTGTGTCTGTTCCTACCCTCACAGCATGTCTCTGGAGGGCAAACCCAAACCCCATCATCCTTCTAGGGACACCTCACTTGTTCTGGACTCTAGGCATTTGCTTTTTAGGTATACTGGAGGACTGTACACTCAGCTTTTAGTCTAAGGGATGTGTGAAGGCCAGCTTAAAGGAGGGTATAAATACTGAGGACTAGAGGTGATATCTTCCTAGGAGGGTTGTTTTATTGATAGCTTTCTAGCCTGTATTTTCCTGCCTTAACACAGTCCTCTCAAGCACGCTTACAGGACTGCATGAGTTGCATTTTTGGGTGTTTATCTGTCTTGCCTTTTGACACAGATGTGTCTAGCTCTGATTTTTTCTGCAGAGCTCTTGGGAGCCAGTGTAGTCTGGGTAGGCATCTGTCATAGTGTAATGACTCCCCTGTTGTCCATACCACTGTTCTGTAGCACTTCTCATGTTCTGTGTGTCTCAGAGTTGTGTGAGCTTGCTTACCTCCGAGTAGATGGTACAGCTCTGTGGCTTGAGTGCAAGTGCAGGCAAGGGAGAGCTGCTTTCTGCGAGTGTAATGTACCTCTTGTTTGTGTAAGAAAACTGTTTTCTCTGCTTTTGGGTAGAATTTAAAGTCAGGAGGAGATGGCTGATGCTAAAAGAAACATTTTTAAAGGCCAGGTTCTGTCCTGATCTGATATCCTGTCTTCATTTAGATCCCACAACTGAAGCCAAAGGGGATTGTACTGGCACAGTCAAATACAGAATATACCCCACTATCCCTGAAATAAATGACAGCTCACACTGATATACCCAATATCATATTTCTTCCATGTGCTTACAAGATATTAGCTAATTAACCTGGTAGTGCTTTTACTTAATGAGTTCTGAGTGCTCACAGAAGTCTATTCTCTAAGCACTGCTCTCTGAAGAACATGCCTTTTGGTTTAAGTGCCACATGCAATAGTATTTTATTGATTACTCTGTTTTTCTCCTACAGTGCCGTAGGGGTTTTGTGTAGCAATGGGCTAGAGAATCTTGCATTGTGTTAGATGCCATGATGCAGTTTCCTAGTGCTTGAAATTTCATTTAAATAGTGTTCAGAAGTCCATGAATTCTCATAGAAATGGGAGAAAGAAAGAACTAGGAAAACCATCAGTCTTAGGCAAAGATACCATGTCTCCTGTCTCAGGCTCACTTTGCTGCAGTGTGTTGGGTATTTTTGCATAGTGGCTTGGAGATTTGAACTACAGCTGGTTTTAGATGAGCTTTGGCTCCCCATTAATCATTTGTCCTTGCTGGACACAGCCTTAGGCCTGTGAGGTTTGTTCCTCTCTCCACCAAAGAGCCCTTGTTGGACACTGAGAGCAGCTCCCCGAGGCTGCCTGCTGTGTTTAGGGGCTCAGCACCCCTACAGCCCTTGGCCCTGGCAGGCATGACACAGCTGGGTGTGTGTGAGGGAAGGGCTACAGCCCAAGGTGGGTGCCTGCTGGTGTCTGTCTGACCTCTGGGCCAGCCTCACATCCTGCTCCAGGCACTGGTGTCACAGCTGGTCGAGGGTCAGTAGCGCTGTGCACAGCAGGAAGAGCGGTCCATCCGTTTCTGCAGATTGCTCAGAGCCACGTTTTTATCTGTGCATGCAGAGCTGTGGTTATCAGCTGTTGCCTCCAAATAACCTGGGAACAAGACAGATTAGAGGCTTCCACCAGATGAGTTAAATTGCACATCAGATCTGTTGGGATCCCGCTCATTGAACAGCTGAGGTTTGGTTTATGTGGTTGTGGTGCCCCTGACACACCTCCTTGATTCATAGTTACTAAAGACTTCTGAGCTCCTAAGCTTTGTAAAAAGCTTTTTAAGTGTGCAATATGGGGAAGATTGATTAAAATACATTTCTGGATATAAGGGGCATTGCATATGCTGCATATTTTCTAATAATAGTTTATCCTTATTTTTCCTAAACCCTCATATCATGAAGTCTTGAGCAGGTATCTTTCTGGTATATCGAGTGTACTGTCAGGCACAGTTTTGTTTTGGCTTCAGCTTTTATATTTTTATATGGTGATTTTTAGTGCTTGTTATAAGTGCCTTAAACCACTTTTTCCTGCTTTCTCTCCCTAATCCCTCCTCCTTTTCCTTGCTTTATCCTGAATTTGTACTGAGTGAAGGTGGCTGGTTAGCAGTCTGCTTATCTGCATCATATGTACTGCCCCTGAATTCTTCCACCACTATCAGGCTCTCCAAACAGTCCTTCCTATATTCTCAAGGCTATAAGTCAAAGCAGAGACAAGGAGAAAAAAGGATTTCTGTCCATCTCCCGCTTGTTTGAATGTCCACTTTGGGTTGTGTGTGACAGGAGTGAATCCAAGGGCTGAAGATGCCCATGCTGGAGCCTCTGCACCTCCACTGTAAGCAATTATCTATCCCCTTTACTCCAAACCAGGGTTAGTCTGACTCTTCAGGCGAATGCCCCCAGTCATTCATTTGGGCTTTTCCTTTCCCAGCAAAGATTAAAGTGCATGTTTCTCTTTGCACACCCGAATCACAGCACCTGGTTCAGTTTCCTCTGAAAACAACCCAGTCCATAACCACCAAATCACTTTGCAAACACCACCAAAATGATGAGCATGGGGTTGTGTGGCTCTGTATGTGTTGTGCTTGAAGAAAAGATGTGCAGATCCCTCCAAGGGAGCCAAAATGATTCTGGGTTTATACTAGATACAAGGAGCAGGTTTTGTCAGGCTGAGGATAAAGCTGACCTGGAACTACCAACCCCTTTTCTGTTGGACTGACAGTCACATCTCCCAGCTGGCTGGGCTGCCACTGACCTTCTCGTAAAGGCATATTTATTGAGTGTGGAGTGTACCTGTTAAGGAATATGGGATTTCCAAATGGATATTTGAAAAGAAACCCCAGGAACAAGAGGAAACACTAAGCTAGCCTCTTGTGTGTACCGGCCTGAGCTGCTTAGCACAAACACAGCAGCCCTTTGTCCACAGGAGGCTGTGGGTCCTTCACCAGCTCTGTGTTGGTGGCCTTGAAAAGTCTGAAGTCGGCTCCAGTGTTACACTGAGTGACGGAGACCTGACCTGCCCTGGGAAGGAAATAATCACAGTCTGCTCTGCCCTTGTCCGGTTTGGAGCCAAAGATGTCACTTCACCACAAAAGTGAAGAGGAAGAGGAAGGAGGAATGACCTCACCCAACCACAGCAGAGAGCACAAAGGGGGTGAAACCTTTGGGGACAAGCTCAGCTGCTCTAGGAAATTCCCTTCCCCGGCCTTTCTGAAGGCATCATCAGTATTTCCAGCCAACCAAGCAATCTTCTGTCTGATGCTTCCTGCCCATGTTCACCCCCCACCCCTGTCTGGCCCAGTCCCCACTCTCCCAGTACAGCCTTCCCCTGGCAGTGGGGCACCTGGACCTATGCAGTGAACCTCCCAGGCTCCAGCCCCACTCTTTCATATCCTGGCACTGGCCACCTCTGCTGCCTTTTCCCGTGAATGTGGCAGAATTTGTGCCTGCTGATGTTCTGCCCCAGTACAGCCCAGAGTCTCTCCTTTGGTAGCAATTTTGGGTATATAATCAAAGAATAGTTTAGATTGGGAAAAAACTCAAAGGTCATTTGTTCCAACCATTAACTCAACACAGCCAAATCCACCACTAACTTATGTCACTAAGTGCCACTTCCACACGTCTCTTAAATACCTCCAGGGAGTGGGGGCTCCATGACTTCCCCTGGGCAGGTTGTTCCAATGCTTTACAACCCTTTCCATGAAAGAAAGTTTTCCTGGCACTTACTATAAACCTCCTGTGGCAAAATTTGAAGTGATTTCCTCTTGTCCTGTTATTTGTTGTCTGGGAGAAGAGTCCAACCCCACCCCAACACAACCTCCTCTGGAGTAGAGAGCCTCACTGAGGTCTCCCTGAGCTGCCTTTGCTCCAAGCTAGACAATCCCAGCTCCATAACTTGATCCTCATGAGATCTGTGCTTGAGACCCTTCACCATTTTTGTAGTCTTTGTTGGACATGAAATCCCTCACTTCTATATCATAGCCATGCATTAAAACAAGTAAGTTGCAATGGGTCCTACGTCTTCATCCAGATTGCCTCCATATTTGTTCTAGGCAAGCATACCTTAATTTTCCTTCACTGATGAATCATCCTGCAAGCTTCTGCCCCTCCTGGGAGTCCCTCAGGTGTGTGTTCAGGTCAGCAGTTTTGGTCAAGAGTCTGTCCTGCTGTATTTCATTGGAAGCTGAACACTGTCGTGGGGAAGGGCTGGTATAAAAGGGTTTGTATCAAACAGACATTACTGGAGATAAGATGACTACCAAAGTATCCATATGCTCTATGCTTTTTTTTTTTTAACAAATGAAAGCTAGCCTTAGAAAGTTCAACTTTTAAGAAGTTCCATTTTTCTTTGTATGCAGAAAAAAAAAAGTTGTATCAGAATTATGTTTTCTACCTTCAAATGAATTAAAACAACTAATAAGTGAGCTACAGAGATGTCTGTGCTTTAGTTGTGAAGGAATGCATCTCTCTGGATATTTGTTGACCCCAGGGATACCCCTGGTTCCTTGATTGTGTTAACCTCCCAGGGCATGTGAATGTTGGCAGGCTCTCAGGTTCTTAAATACATGGAGAAGGGTTCAGTTTTAACTGGGGAAACTAAGAATGGGAACTGAAACTACCTTTTTTTCTCTCCTACAGTAGTGAAAAAGGTTTGAGTCCTATGTTTGAACTAATTAGCTTAGCTAATTAGAGACTTGTTTTGTTCTGTCCTGCTTGTGCATTAGTCCCGTGATGGGAATAAGAGCAGAGACCCCAGGGAGCAGAAAGATTTATCAAGTAGTTTTATATTATCTCAATTGGTTTTCCTTTAACACATGGCATGAAAAAAGGTATGACAGCAAAAGTATGATGAAGAAATACAGTCTGGATTGCAACTCAGCAGTCATTTGCAAATGCAGTTACTAAATCTTTGGTTGCACAGAGTTTGGCTCCAGTAAACACTAAGACAAATTCAGGTACAGCTTCCAAGGTATTCTTTATACTGTGAGATCAACCAACCTGTCTTGCAAGGTTACAGCTATTTTTTTCCCCACTGTTCCTTCATCCCTTCCTTGCTGCAGAGGAAAATTCTTTTTGAAGTCTTTGGACATGGTGCTTCAAAGAAAAATTATAGCCTTAAACATAAAATCCCCACAACTTGAATATCCTCGTGTCTTCTCAAGGTGATGAATTCTAATTCTACCATCATGAGGAAGATGAAAAAAATGAGCTGTCAGTCTCATCAACTTTTTTAGAGGAGTGATGAGATAAATTGCAGAGTTAAGCAGCTAAATGTTGGAGCAAAAATACATTTATTACCTTTTTGAAATCAATGTGTATTACCTAAATGTTCAGCAATAGGCAGCTTTGAACAGAGCAGTTTGCTAATAGATTTCTTAAATTACCAGACCAGAATTCATATGGGAATACGCACATATCAAATAGGTACCTCTAATAGAAAGAAATTGGTAAAGCTTGTCCTCAAACATCACAATAACAACAAAAAAATCTGTATTTTCCCTAACACTTAGTGGTTAGGTCCAGAATCAGCTGGGGCTTCATCCTCTTCTACAAGGTGGTGAAGTTAAAAGTAGTATTGCAGCGTGTTCATTATTCAGCCAAATACTTAAAAAAATATTTAGAGCATAGAATCTTTTTCCAAGCTAAACCTGTTTTATCAAGAAGAGCTTCCGTGACTGTTGATTCAGTCTTTTAATTTTCATTCCATCTTTGCCATTCAGGTTGTGTCAAAAGATGAAATTTTTTATGGCCTTTCTCCTCGCCACTTATGCCTCTTCTTCACCTCATGTAACTGTTAGGTAAGATATTGGACATCAGACGGCTTATATTTTGCTTCCAATTTCATTTAATCTTAGGCTTAATGATGTTGAAAATTCACAGAACCTCTAGAGATCTCTTGGGCTCCAGTCTCTATGCTTACAATTTGCATGAAGGTAAAATCACATGGGAAATACTCAGAAAAATGAGGTATTTTCTTTGCCATAGAAAATACCTTCCTCTGGCAGCTGCAGAATCCTTGATTAGTCTTTGTCTTTCACATCCCTTTTTAGGGATGTTATCTGTGCCTGGGTGGTATCTTTGTAGCAGGCTCCAGTGAGTAATTTATTTCCTACTGACTGACAAAGAGGAAGGATTATATCAAGACACTGATTGCTGAACTGTCCTGATTGCTTTGTTACTGGCACTTTGGAGAGAGCTGGGAGAGGAAGCCTGGGGGCTGCTAGCCTCAGGGTTGACACTCTCTAAGAAGACAGTAGGAGAGAGAGATTTATTTTTTTTTGTAACACATTAGGAAGTGGACGGTTCCCCTGGCAACAAACTGCTGCTGAAGTCGAGTTTGCATCATCTGAAGGGTCTGTGTCCTTGAGACCAAGAATCCAGCTCTGTCCTCAGACCAAGTGGTGCTAGAGAAAGGCTTGGCTGTCATGCAAAGCAGAAAAGTCCTGCTCTCTGGCCAGCCATATCCGTAGCTATTTTTTGCCAGCTGGAAGACTGTGGATATGGTATTCTAACTCAGGAGACCACAGTGGAAGGTCCAGGTTTCCATCACCCCTGTGGTGCTTCACTCTGGAGGTGCTCAGCACTACTGAGCCTCTGGCTGATGCCTAACACCTGGAGACTTTGGTGTGCCCATTTCCCAGGGAAGGCTGCAGAACTCTGGTTCTGGAGCCCTGCTGCCGTACTCTTGTGGGCAGAGGGGATGGTTTTGTAAGGTCTGAGGACATTGCTCACAAGTTGTGAGCAATGAAGGATCAGAGCTTCTCTGTTTATTGCCACTGTGGGTCACTGCATGGGGCTTTTCTGCCATCTGCTGAGCATGGGAATCTCTATTGCACCAGCTCCGTGCTCATATGCTGAGGGTGTAAAATCTGCTTACTCATGTAGAGCTGAGTTTCTCCTCAGCATGCATGTCTGGAAGAAAAGAAGCAGTCATACACCAATTTTGTCCTAGACTTCCATGTAAATTCTGATACCATGTTGTGAAAACTCCCCTTCCCCACAAAGGTTACATTTCTGGGACAAATGCAGCTTGTTTGGAGGACCAGGTAATGTGGAGAGGAATACGAAAGGTTTCAGAAGGCAAGGTCTCCTTAAGCCTGGGAAGGTGAGGAAAGAGCTGTCTAACAATATGGCTCCCATGATGTGGAGAGAAGAGGAGCCTGCTTTTTTGACATTTATTTTGGGAACTGACTGTAATTTTATCTGCCTTCAGCACAGCCCAGGCTCCTGTCTTGAATGATCTGCTGCTGCACAACAGGAGGAAGGGATTACTCTGCCTGCCATAATATATCTAGTGCAGACTGTTTTGGGAAGTAGCATTTTGATTAGAGACGGCACCAATGGATGAACTGGTTTAAAAATTAAAGTGGAGGATGTAGGTGTAATAATTTCTCCCTTTTCTTTGATGTGACAATATTTAAGTGTACATCTCAGACAACCAGGACTGACCTGGGGTCATTCAGATGAGGGTTACTAATGTAATGCTGTCTCTTTTAAGTCTAGCAATACCTGTACTGACACAACCATGGCTCAGCATCAGAATTCCCTCTCTAAACATGCCTGTTTTCAGGGTTTTATGTAACTGCTGCTGGAATTTCCTTCTGACTGGCAAGTGTCAACTTGTCAGGTCTATTGAACCGACCTCAACAAATCAGGGGAAAAAAGGTATTTCCTCTTGCACAGAATGAAAGTATTTTTAAGTAATTAAAAGAAAAAAAAAAAAAGAGAAACTGGAAAGGATATAACTTGAAGATGCAATAAGTAACCTTAGAGGAGGCTGCTTGAGTGGCTCCTAAGATCCCTTCCAGCTTCAGTGGTTCTGTGATTGTATGAACTGTGAGCCTGGACAGTGTGATGACTATGTGTTCTTGGAAATTTGTTTTAGAAGCACAGCGTTGGCAATGACAATCCCTGCTCAAGACTGACAGTAATTCACATGCCTGAGGTGAGACAGGCCACCCTATGGTGGAAGGAGCTTGTTTTTATGTAAGTGCTGTACATCTGTCAAAGAAATCCCATCACATTGTTTACTAAGTGTGGTGCACATGTGTATTGCAGTATACCTCTACAAAATACATTCCCAGATAATATCTTCATAGAGTTCCTTCAGGCATTACCTGAACTCACACTGATGTGACAATCTGCCCTGTGATGCTGTGGATCTCCCTATCCCTACAGCAGAGTCTGCAGGGTGCCACAGAGGTGGCCAGAAAATTTTCCCACTGGGGAAAGTTCTACTTTTTCAGAGGACTTATGCTCAGTTTTGCCAGGATCCAGACTGTCAGAAGCTGTAGTAAACATTAAATGATATGGTGGCTCTTTAGTCTGAAGAGGGAGATGGTAAAAGCCATGCATACAAAGTGAGGAAGCTGTTGTGCCAGTACATGGCAGCTCGTACCAAGTGGTGACACCAAGGTAGTGGTTTGGCTCTGGAGCTTCACGTTTGGGCTTCCTCATCAACACCTTCTTCCCAGAGTGATGCTTGACTGTCCACGAGGAGTGAGTTGTGTGGAGGAGAAGCCTGTGTTTCTCTGTGCCCATCTTCTCATTGACAGGATCCTACTGGCTCCTTGGCTTCAGTGTCTTTGGGAAGGTAGCATCTTCCTGGTGGAAGCAGCCACTTGCTGCTGCTGGAGCACTCGCTCTTCAAGCACCTCTGCAATGAAGACTTCATTCATGTTCCTGCCACGTCTGCCTATAATTAAAGCTGAGCAACCAATTAGAGCATCAGCATAAGTCTGTGAATGCTAGTGCTGCAGTATTCAGTTGACTATGAGTGATGAAGCAGTAGTTTTGAATGTGTGAACCTTGTCCCATGGCTGACTTGCCCACAGCATCAGTATTGGCTTCATTCTGCTGTTGTTGCCTTCTAATGTTGTGATCCTGCGCCATGTGAAATTATGCGGTTGGGTCTGCAGAGTATAAACACAGGAGCAGATATTTGTAGGACAGTCCAAAGTAAACTAGAAAAATTGTCTTTCATATCTTGGCTTCCTCTTTCACAAGACTTTCCCACCATAACATTTTCTTGTGCATCTCTTCACTAGGACAGGCAATGTGCTGGTTTAATATTTCTTTATTCTATTCTGGTTCTTCTGCCGCCCACATCAGTATGGTGATTTAACTATCACATAACAGATTTGAGAAGAGAAGGCTGAAAAAAAGAAAGATAAAAACAGCCTAATTGACATTCTAGTGATGGGAGAGAAATTGTTCTGTTACCATTTAATTCTTGAAAAGCACTCAGTGTAAAGGATTTGGGGGGAACGTTCTAAATACTTTGCTTAATAAAGCAGCAATTGTGTGAAAATGAGAATAGACAATGATTGCAGAGAGAATGGAATATGATTTCTGCAAAAATCCCAAAAAAACCCAGTGTGTAAACTGAATTCTGCTAGTGGCAAAGAGGCAATGGTATTGATGCAGAATTGATAAACTACACTAAAACCAAAAAGTACTAGATAATGGCCATCTGCCAGTCACTGGATGAAAAAAAAATACCTTTTTGCTTTCTTTTGAAGCTGGAACAAAATTAAAGATGTTTTACTGAACAAGACCATAGGAAAGGCCATTCCAGATAGTGAGTCCTTACTGTGGTAGACATGAAAGTCAAAAGACAAATGGGGGGGCTATCCATATATCTGCCTGTGTATATGGTGGTCCTTACTTAGCTGTGCAGTCAGAGTTTGGGGTTAATTAGTGCTAGAAGATGAGAATGGAGAGATGACTACAGGGAGAAGCTATGGCATGTAGCTTCCTAGCCTTATGTGGCAGTTATTTGTTATTCATTCTTGGAGAATCCAGTGGCTGGGCACAAACTGTGCAGATGAAATCAAACTGCAATTCAAGATCAGTTCAGTGCCATTTTTTACAGCTTTTCTCATGTCTTATTCTAATATTCCAAATTAACACAGGCTGAGAAAAAGAGATAAAGCGTCTTTTCTCTCATTGCAAACTTCTCCTAAAATTACCAGTGGCATCTCAGAAGTGTGAATGAACTTTGATCTTAACTCTGTGCTTTAGTACAAGTCTTCACAAAAACATCCAGTGTGGATACATGTTACCAATTGCTTCTGAAGACAGGGAAACAAGCTGAAATAAAATATTATGCAGAATGTACAAAAACAGCCCAGGAGGAAATGTGGGCATACTGCAACATTATGTTGGACATATTTTTATCACAGCTGAACATCTAGTTCTCAAAAAAAAAGAACCACCAAAAAACAACAGCCAAAAAACTCCACCACCTCCAACTTCTAGTGCATATTTTCCTTAAATTTTTCTTTAAAAAACTGTTTAGATTGAATTACTTCTGGTTCAGACAAAAGGAACTGGTGAAAACAGCATACATAAAAGAATACAGGGTATTACCTTTTCAGCTTTAATAAACTCACTGGCAGCTTCAATGATGAAAAATTATTTTTAGCACTAGTTATATCTCATATCTGATGCCAGGTAAAAATAGAACTACAACAGACACTAAAGCATACTTAAAGTATAAGGAAATGAGGGCTTTTCCCTGCTCTCCCCATCAGTCTCCAAGTGAAGTTTATATCTAAACAATACAAGGAAGGGTGCATTAAAGGCAACATGGGTAACTCAAAAACATGCAGAGGAGGATTCCACAATGGAAGTGTATAGTAAAGCAGGCTGTACTGAACAGAGCCAGACTTGCCTTCACAGAGATAAAAACAAATATTTGGATGATGATAGTGCAGCTTTTGTATTATTGAACGTACCTACCATTTAGGAAAAGAAATATCCCTTCCATGCTGGAGGAATCTGTTCTTCTAAGGGAATTCAGCTGAATCTACTTCAGTGTCTTCCTTGAATCTTGTTAGGGCAGATTTTTCTGTTCCTATTCTTTGCAGCAAGCATGGGACTTTATGTTGTGGAGGGGGTAGATTCATCCTTTGAAGACCCCCTTTTTGTTGTTTTTAGGCTTGAGGGGGTTTCTTTGAAGGCTGGTGCTAATACTTCTGTGAGTGCACACCCTTGTAGGCTGCATTGATGTGAGTCAGTCTTGCCTGAGCTCAATGAATGTTAACAACTTAAGAATGAAGAAATTATTTCACCCCTCAGATGCCATCACAAGGGTGAAGGAACTGCAGAGATGCCTCCTAGGTTGTAGAGGATATTGTGCAATAGGGAGGATTTGGGGAAAACCAGGTAGGATTCATGCATCCTCTGCCTCGTGATTAGTGGGGGGAACTTCTGTGCAGACAAGAAAGTGACTGATGAGAAGCAAGAGAGCTAAGAAAAGAATATGCCTGACATGAGAGAATCCAATCCTCCACAGCTGGGCACACTGGTGCATGCCCATCTCATGTGAAAATCCCCGTGTGTCCTTAATCCATGAGATGAGTACATCGGGCAGCTAAGGGACCACCAGGAGGCATTCATCTGATAAAAACATGCTTTCCCATGGGGAATTTCATGTGCTGCCTGTGGGAGAATACTGGCATGTAGCTATGTCCCTGGGCAACCCAGTAATGTTGATCTTGGCCACCCTTGCTGGCTTACTTCCCACCTTGGCTTGAGGTTTGGATTGCTTAACTATCCCCATGCTACCACACGCCTGCTGCAGGATGGGGGACACAGCAGGTCAGGCTTGTAGGAATTGTGTATAGGAGTATTATGGGTCGCAAATCCAACATGTTTTCTACCCTTACAGGACTGTAGTGACCCTCAGGTCTAGTGGTCTATGACGAGATAGCAAAAAGGCATCAAAATCAATTCCCTTTTCCTTCTGTAGTTCATCCACCCCAGCCCAGATACCAGGTGCAGCAGGAAGCACTGTGCCCTAGCTGCAGAATTATTTCCTTCTGCCATTAAAAGAAATTTTAATGCACAGCAAGCTCCATTGAAGTGCAAGTGAAGGGCCCATTTCATAAAAGATTTAGGCACTGTCTCAGAGTATACTTTTGATTTGTACAGCAGGGAGCTTGTACTTGGGAAGACAAGGGGGAGGGGGGAGGACTTTGCTTTAAATTACAGGGTTTTTTTTCTATTCATTTTGCATTCAAAAGCCAAAATATATTTTCTCTTTCTCTTCCCTTGATTTATGACCTTATAAAAATGAGATAGAATCAGCCCAGAAAGAAACAAAGGTTAGGTCTTCCCAGAGCCTGAAGCCTTTGTGTAAGTCCCTGAAGAACAGCTGTGCAAATTACATTTACTGCTATCAGATAAAGTGGAGACAGAGAGCAGTTTTTCTAACAGGATCTGGACAAGATTCCATTTTATTTTGTCATTTTGAATGCAGGTTTGATTTTGTTTGCTGCTAATCACAGCCTTTAATGTTACCTTGCCAAAAATGGCTATTGCAGGAGAACTCTCATCAATATGATATCAGCACAGGCAGAAAGAGAAACATCCTGTTTATGTGAATGTCCCTAACAAAAGAAGTCAAGATCTAAACAGATAGAGGAGAATGCCAGTAACCATGAAACAAACTACATGCCAGATGTTAGTCACGCTGCTTAGAGCACTAGGAGAAGTTGATCAGCTATTATGTTGATAAGTGCAGCTTATGAACCTGTAGAGAAGGGAAGTGGTAGTTGTCATTTGCATGATTAAAGTCTTGTGTAGTACTTCTACATTAAATCATAAATAATTTCATTTTACCTGAGTGTATTAATCATTTTAAGGCATTCACTTTCCTTTCTTTACAAGCACTCACAAGTAGAAATTAATTTTATTTTACAGACTAAGAAAGCCATGGAACCACAAATCAAATTAGGTTGAAAAGGACTTCTGGTCCTAGGCCCTGCTCAGAATGTGGCCAGATTCAAAGTCACGAGTGGCTCAGAACCTTTAGTTAAATTTGAGTATCTCTATGGAAACTAGATTCTTTTTCATTGCTTAACTGTGTTCACAGTGGAGTCGTTTTCCATCCAACCAAGCAAGCAAACAGAAAGTCCCTTGCTGAAACTTGTCTGTTGTCCTTCATCCCTTTACTGTGCACCTCTGAAAGGACCCATCTTTGCTGTAGTCCTCCAAAGGCCCTGTTAGGTTGCTGTGAGGTCTGGCATGAAGCCGTCTCTTTTCCAGGCTAGGCAGGCTCAGTTCTCACAGCCTCACTTTGCTCCAGGGGCTCCAGCCCCAAACACCTTTGCAGCCCTTTGCGGAGCTCACACCATTTTTTGGATCTCAGTTCTCTTCTAGAAGATGTAAAACTGGACAAAATGGCTTCAGTAACACCAGGGAGGAAAGCTGTGGCCTTTCACATGCTGGATCTATTGGTTTGGCCTGTGTTTTTACTGAGGGTGCCCTCCATCCCTCTGTCCAGGTGGCTGAGGTAGATGTTTAATAGTGCCAACTCTGGTGTTACCATTTGCAGCAGGTGCTAATTATACTGACTGCTATGTTGTCTTTGGCTGCCAGTGGTTCGTCTTCTCATCCATCTAGTGTTGGTCATCTCTGAACCATGCTTAAATTCTGCTACTGCTTCTCTCCCTGTATGGAGGTAGCTTGGAGAAGAATATTCAGGACTTGCAGAATGTAACAAGTTGTCTAAATGAAATCAGAATCTGATTATTCAGCCTGTTTTCCTTTCTGAGATTTTTTTTTTGAGAAAGTAGCTGTGTTTCTCAAAACTAATAGGAGTTTATTTTTCTTATTTAAATCTCCTTTGGGTTTCCAGAAATCTTTGGGAAAGCAGAGTGTGGGAAAGACTAATGTTGAAAGTGTAAGGACTGAAGCCAAGACCAGCAAAGTATGGATTTGTACAGGAATAAGACCTGTGTATACAAAAAATATTTGTAGCTAGCAGACACTATAGGCATTTCTGCTACTGTGTGTAGTTTCACTGTTTGACTAAGGAAGGAGATATTTCCCCTGCAGCTGTGCATCCTTTTTCAAATAAAAATTTTTACAGGAGCCTTTGAATTTAGATAGAACTTGAGCAGGTTGAAACAAAATACCTGACTGTGCTAGGTTTATTGATATTAGGTAGATTTTTCAGTAGTATCAAATAACCTGCTTCACTATATTAGTAAGCACTAATTGTTTTGGATTTTATTATACAATGAACAGTAGCAGAATTATTATATCATTTTATGGTACATATCTGCTTGATAATCAGGTTGTGTAGTTGAAATAATTTCATACTGAACCCCAAATTTACAAAGCAGTGTCTCACGGGATCTTTTGAAACGTCAGTTCTCTGTTTCAGGTAGCTGTCTTATATTCTGAAACTGCTGGGAGTTGTGATGGACCATTTACTTCCAAGATTCACAATTCATGATGTGGTCAGATTTCACTATCTTGACCAGCCCAAGGTGGTGGAAACACCTTATGCCTCATTGCACAAAGCAACATTTGGTGGGCACTTCTTGGTTCCTGTTTTTGTGAGTTTTTTCTGTACTGTAATCTGATAGTAATGAACAGTTCTTCTGGCTCTTTCTTGCCTGGCAGGTAATAGTGGGAGCTTCCAAACTACACCAAGGTCACAGTTAGGTCTGTCCTAAGATGTGGTGAGGATTTTAAACATAGGGAGTTAAAGGGGCTTGCCAAAAAAAAAAGAAAAAAGAAAGAGGGAAGAAGGGTAAATAAAATTTAGCACAACCTCAAGGTGCATATGTTGTGTGAATATATCTGTGCATTATCATTGTGTTCATTACATATTTTTCTCAGAAGTGTCAGCCTCAAGAGCAAAGGTAAGGTGACATTGTAGCATGACATGCTTTTCTAAAAGCCTATCAATGGGGGTTCTGATTTTAACTTTTCTTCCCTCATTTTCTCTTGAATATGAAATGGTTTCTAGCTGGGCTGTTTAAAAGATTCATAAGAAGAGTCCAATTCATGTTGGTGTTTCTTTTGTAAAGCTTCTGGTGAGGGGAAACAAAAGCCTGCAAAGAATTTCCAACAGAAAAGTGTATGTGGAGGAGTTAGAAAACTATTTCCTGTATGGAGCAAAGCCTTCTGCATGGCTGAGTGTCAAAACTACAGCAGTCACACCACACTGGCTCCCAAGCTGGCATTTTGCTACTGCCTCTATATGCACTAGAGCAGGCAAAGACAGAACACTGTCAACTGGGTTTTTGAAAGCCAGGATGTAGAATTTAATCTTTCAGAAAGCAAAAATCATCAACAAAAGACAGTGATTGTGCTTTGAAGCCACCTGGGAGCAGAGGGAGAACACATGCTCAACCATTCAGAAAGATGAGGCAGCCTCACATTGTTCTGCTCCTGATTTTGCCAGTGAGATGTGAAACTGAAACAGTCATGTTGTTGATACAGAGATAAAGCAAGTTGCCTACCTGTGCTGACTTTGAAGGCTGCTCTCCTCCTGCGATAATTCTGTTTAGTCAATTACTTCTTCTCCTGAGCCTTATGCTGGGATAAACCAGGAGAATGATGAGGGTGGGAGATAAGGGGACACAGCCACTGCCAGCAGTGTGGAAATCTTTTATTATTCTTTTTTTGAACATCTCCAGGCCCCCCCACCCACACCAACACAAACCAATATTGTGCTGCTATGAGAGCAGCATTGCATTCTGAAAAGCAGCCCCCAGAGCTGTACTCTGCTGGATATGCTGGAAAACAGCTATTAAGAAGAACACAAATTGTGTTTAATGACTGAAGAAATAGCCACTGAAGTCAGTGTGAATGTGAGGCAAATCTTTTGCAATGCTAAGTTGTGCCATGGGACAGTAGACAAGAAATGAAATGTTATTATCTAGGGTTCCTAGATATTTCTTTACACTGTTTTGGAAATAAAAGAGAAACTCGATAAAAGTGAACAAAACCACTTGAACCCTTTGCCCTGCAGCACAGATTGGCAGAGAAATGGGGAAGAATGTTGAGATGGTTCCAGATTTTGCAGGAAACTAGCAATGCTCGGGAAATTGGAGAAGCTGGAGTCCCTTGCATGGATGTGTGCCAGAGACAAAAGCATTGTTATAACAGCTGGAATCTGTTTCTACAGGCCTCACTGAGCAGGACATAAGTACATACTTAAGCCTATCCTAAACCAGCAAGGAGCAGAAGTGTGGGCTGAAGTTCCAGTTGTGCTACTGACTGCACGTGGCAGTAGTGAGATTCTTACCACCTCCAAAACATCTCTGCTCTGCTTCAACTTCCTTGCTTTGTCAAAAATAATTATGTTCAGGTGACCAACCTGAACTGGAACATGACCTTAGATTATCTCAAACTAATGAAGGCAAAGATAGATATTTACACTATCTATCTAACTAGTTAGGTGCCCTGAGCTAGTGTCCATGTCTTTCCCTTTGGACATACAGGGTAGTTGGGCTCTCAGGCTCGTGAGTTCTGCATCAGATTTTAATTAGATGACTAAAATGCTTGTTATATCTTTCTAAAAAGCAAAGATTTAATTGTGAACATAATTAAGTGTTGAAATAAATTTGAAAAACAATTTCAATTTGTTATCACTTGCAATCTTTCAGCTGAGCAGGAGCGTTCATAAACATTCATTTCCCCAATTATGTGGGGTTCTTATAGGGCACATTCTGGCACTGTGCTGCATAAATTGACTCAGGTCCATGGTATGTTCTACCGTGTATTCCTCCCGAGGGAAGAGCTGTGTACACCAGGATGGCTTCTTTTGGTAGCAAAATGTGGCATGTGTGTGAGAGCCTGCTTTTCCAAGAAGGTGCCTGGCAGTGTTTTACAGTAATTGCAGTTTCCTGTGAACATACCCTGCATGCTATAGTCAGTTGATGGATGACCAAAGCATGACTTACTAAAACCAGATTATAATCTACCAGAGACAAGTTTCCTAGCCAGCCAGGAATGATTGCTGGATGATGCTATGCAATGTCTGGAAAGGTGATACAAATGATTTTCCAAGTAACAACCTGGAACGTAAGTCTTGGTTTTCCAACTAATGTATGTAGTGACTGCTTGTAGACACTGAAAAAGAGCTGTGTGATGGTTTCTGATAAAGCTGCAATTTTCAGTCTCATTATTTTATGAGTGCCTTGCTGGAGAAGCAAGCTCAGACCATTTCAGATTGTTACCCTGGCCTTTTGCCTTTTTATTTCAGGAAAAGGAACTGTGCCTCTGAGACAGCATCAAATGCTTTAGGTAGTTCCAGAATGTGAGTAAGGATGTTTACTGTGTAGTGACTGACTAGAGGAGATTTTGCTTCCACTGAAATGGTTTCTCATCCATGTCCTGGATCTAAAAACATCCATTCAGCTTCATTTATACAAGGCTACACTTATTCCTGGGTTATTGTTTAGGAAGAATGTTGAAGAGTTAACCATAGCCAATAACAGACTGTTACCCGTGCACCCAGGACACTTTTCATGCCAAATATTGTCTTTGAAGAGAGCCTTCTTCTGTGAGTTTCATGTCAGCTCTTTCTGTCAAGTGGCACCAACTTACCCTGATGGAGGAAAGGTAACTGTTGTAGTCAAGTTCTTGGTTCATGCCCCCTCCTCAGTATGTGAAACTTTGTGCAGGTGGAGGGTGATGAGCGCTGGAAGCCTTGATGGAATGTTGGGTATAGTGGTGTCCTTTTATGCTACTTTGCATTTCTGACACTCTTTTGATCACAAGATCTATCTGTTAAGAACTGATTAAATCATCTGAGAATCATAGGAAGGCCTGGGGTGAGATTTGGAAGTATCAGTGGAGGGAAGTGGGAAGGAAGGTTTTATGGGAGTATGGGACAACCTCAGCTTTTATTTTCTGCCACTTGGTACTTTGGTTTCATGCCTCTGTCAGAGGAGCTTGTACAGTGGCAGAAAGCAAAGCAGGGATATGCAAATGGTAGGAAGACAGAGCCATATGGTAGTCAGTGTGCTGATTGTCAGTGCTGTCAGTGCTAATGCCCCAGAAGCCCCTCATGTTTTCCTCTGGGGAAGAAGACATTTGCATTTTAGCAGACCTTGGTTAGTTGTTGACATCTTTGTGGCCAAGCCAGAGGCTCTGGACTTATGGCTGGTGTCCTAATGAAATGATGGTTGTGATGTTCATAATCTCAAAAGCAAGGCTGGCAAGCAGCACCTGGCTAGCTACTCAACCAGAGATTATCTTGACAGTTCCAAAGAAGAAAAAGGGAAGAATTTGGCAGTTTTAGTCCGGCAGTCTCACTCCAGTGTTGTTGAAACTAGGGGAACGCTGATTTATTTCACTACCTTCAATATACCAATGAGTTCTGTGAATGCTAGAGTGATTCTGAGAATGCTAATGTGGCTTTACTCCCTGTTCCTTTACTGCTCCTCTCTTCTGTTGTGCCTACTAACTGGAAAGCACAGGCTGAATGGTGTCCTCAGACTAAGTGCTGTGTGTTCATCCGTAGCAACACAGCCTCCAGAGAACAGGTTAAACAACTGTTCTCTGGAAGCAAACTCTGTCTGTATATGCCTTACCTCACAGTCACTGTTTTCTTTATTCCTTGGGTTGAACAAAGGTTTCAGACACAGAGTCTGTCTTGGAGATACCAACAAAGAGCTTTAAATCAATTTATAGTTTTCTAGTGATGTAACCAAAGATAAACCCTGCTTATTTAATTAAGGCATGTAGTTGATATGCAAGACAATGAATATGTAGGGCATGTATGTTAGACATTTGCCTGAGAGCTTTGTTACCTTTGGATGAAGGATAATGTAAATGTTCTCGCATGGCTTAGTTATAATTTTTGTCCATTTTACAGAAATGTGAATGAAAACCCAGTGCAAAATTTAGGTGTCTGCAGTGCATTTTATGGACCTGCCTTATTCAAATCACAGTGGCTGAATTCAAACCTACAAAGTCTTTTTTCTTTCCATTGACATGAAAAGGGGCCCAGTTTAGTGGCTCTTGTGTAGATAGACTACAGATGGCTAGAGCCCAAAAGTGAAGAATCAGAGTAAGGAACTGATTCCATTACATTATTCTCCATTTTAAAATGCATTTATTTGGTTGTTAATGAGATCCGATGTGCTTCAGAGTTCTAAAACAGAATCAGTTCTCAGCCATTCCCCAGGTTGGCTCGGCTTTGTTATTGGGCCTCACATTCAAACTGTCTGGTTTTACATGACCCAATTAATTTTAATAACTTCCCATTCAGACAGCATTTGCACTAGCCAAAATAGAATTTTTCATGAATTACTAAATTAATAATCAGTTTTTACTGACTGTCAACTTCAGTGAAAGTTGATAGGAAGATGTTCTTGGCTTGTAATACAAGCCTAATACAAGCTTCAGGGGGACTCACTAAGTTTCATCCTATTTTTATCAGCCTTCTCCAGCCACCTATATTCCTCTTTTCGCAGGTGCCTTTTATTAGCTTGTTGAATATCTGTGGGAAGTGAGACACTTTAACCTCTGAAAGATTCACAACAGTTATTTACTCTTTCCTCTTCTAACGAGTCAAAAGAACCAAACAGTATTAGAGAGTATTGAGTAACCACACACCAGTAAAAGTAGTTTACCAGTCCATTAGTTTATTATTACCAAAAAGCTGCCTAGGTCTTAATTAAACTGCAGATCTGTCTCCCTGAGACACATACAGTTTGGCAAGAATTGGGAAAGAGAAACTCAAATATGTAATTCAATATTTTTCTCAGTAGTAGTGTCAGTAGTTGTCAGTGTTTTGTTTTAGAATTGTGGCTGAGGACAATGTTTAGAAATAAGTATCTAGCTGTAAACATCTGACTCCATTGAGTCAGTCATATATAAGGTTGGGGCAATAGTGTATGTCCTAATTATTATCCTATAGGTTTGATCGTTAATTGTGATGTGGGATGCTGGACTCCCTTCCAAGCTCTATCCTTCAAAAACTGTGCTGTAAATGAATGAAAACACTGGAAGAAAAGGGAAGAATTGCTATTGTCTAACCACAACAGTCCAGGCAGGCTGCCATAGCAGCATTTTTTAAGCTCTAACTCAATAATTAGACCCAGCTACAAATGTATTTGTTTAGCCAAGTCCTCTAGTTAGCAAAATGTCTCAAATTTCCTTTGATAAATGCTGTTGTTTGCTTTATACATCATTAGATAGTTTACGAATTGTTTGTCTGTAAATTACTATGTTCACTAGCAACTTATTAATTAGATTAATTTGGCTTGGTATTTTGCTATAAATAACTTATCTTTATATGAATGCATCATTTTATTTCATTACAGTTACAGATATAATACTGTTTACTAATGGCAGTGTATCTAATTTTAAGAAAATACTGTAAATGTCTTGCAGGCCAAGTACAAAAAAGGCATTTTTCCAGGGCTTCAGTGGGGGGACAGTTTTTTATTGTGGGAAAGAAAGATCCATCTCATGTCTTTTGCATGTACAATACCATGTTCTTACTCCCTTCCAGCAGGTTTTACATGGCTGCTGATGCGGCTTGTTGGGAGCCTGCACTGTAAGAGCCTTGTTTCACAGTTCTGGCTGGGACAGGTAATCCAAACACATTTCAGATAAATGCATGCAGACCCCAGAGCTGGTACTGCTCACATGCAGAAGTACACCTCTGTAGCTGGGGTTCCAGTAAAGCCCACCTCTCCACAAGCCAATATCCATAATCTTCCATGGGTGGATCTTTGTTGATGTCTTAGGACAAACTGGTTTGCTATCCTAATTTCTTTAACTCCCTGACTCCTGTTGCCTGTCAGAAGTCTTCAGATGTAAACACTTAGAGGAG
This sequence comes from Cyanistes caeruleus, assembly GCF_971803275.1. NCBI lineage: Eukaryota > Metazoa > Chordata > Aves > Passeriformes > Paridae > Cyanistes > Cyanistes caeruleus. The sequence goes on from NC_141701.1 coordinate 121,131,892, forward strand.
ACTGAAAGGAGAGGAGATTATGATGGGCAGGACAAAGACAATTTCTCCTTTTCTCCAGAGGTGTGCTGGGTATCTCAGCACAGGGAGAGCTGTTTTAGTCAGCCACCTCTCCTTCACCAACCCTGCCCTTGCCGTCTGCTGCTTCCTTGGATGACAAGATTGCTTTGATCATGTTTTCCCACAGAACAACTGAATAGTCTGGGATCCCAGGAGCACTGTTGGAGTGAGATTTAAGGGCTTATCAAGCTGTAGCTCTGGACTCAGAGTTGAAAACGCTCTTGTGCGGATCTATTCACTATACCTTAGGCACATGGTCACTGCCTTCCTGCCCTGGCAGATGTGGAAGGCAGTATCTCCCTCTGGACTTTTGCTTATGCCAGCAGACCTGCTGGAGTGAGCCTTCCCTCCTTTACCACCATCCAAATGGAAAGGACAAAGCCCACCTGGATTTGTCCACAGCCTCATTATCTCTGCTAGTGCTGGTATGGCTGTACTTCACTACCTTTCATGTTATTCTTAACGATACCAGAGAAACCTATCTGGTCACTAAGCAAACCTACACCACCCCAGACAGTGCAGACTGTCTTTTGAACCCCCAATTGATTTTCTTTTCCAGTCATCTGCCTGTTTCTGTTCAACAGCTGCAGTCCTCTTATTCAGCAGGAAAAGTCAGGCATAGTTAAAACAAAACAAAATAAAACCCAGAACAAATACAAACAAATTAAATTAAAGAAAATGTTTTAGAGCATTTCAATATTCACATGATGTTGTGAGATGGTTTCATGTCTAAAATGATAATATTATTTCTGGCAATCTATCTCATGCTATTCTTTTGTTGATTTTTCCAACCTCTTAGGAACTTGGAACAAAAATATTTTACTGATGTTACTGTCCCTGGGAAAAGCTTGTCAACATAGATCCAGGTTTATGCTGAAAACTCCAAATATTTGGCATGTGGTTTTGAATTTTTTCTTCATCAAAGGGATTATGTGCAGCTAAGGTCTGTTCACATGGAGGCAGTGAGAGATACTGACACTGTAATTAAAACAAAAGGCGACTTTTCATATCTGTGTACACGTAAATGCAAAAATCTCTTTTTGCAAATGATAATATGATCATATGAGAAAGTCATTACATTACAGTAGCTCCCTCATACAAAAGCTGAGTGGACACTCTAGGGATACATATGCTATAGAAACCTACCTCTCTCTCTCTCATTTTTGCAGTGCCTCTCTGAGCAGGGGGATCAATGAAGTCTGATTTTGTATGGATTTGTGTCTTGAGGTTGAGACCCTATCTGGACTTTGAGGTCTCATATGAAGTGCTGCACTTTTTACCTCAGTGAAGCATTAACCACAGCTCTTAACTGGCTGCCTAGCTTCAGAATACTTTTAAGGACTTAATAGTTTTTGGATTTCATCGCCTCTCAAATATCCTTGATGAGCTTAAGCATTAAGATCTCTCTCACAGAGAAATCTCAGATGCTCAAAGAGGCAGCACAGTATCTTAAACACAGTTTCTACAAAATGAAGCTAAAGTGTCCTCATGCACATATGGAGAAGCAGCATAAAATACGAATTAAAACAGAAAACATGAATTTAAACATAAACAGAAAATTTAAAAGCTAAGGAAGAGATACATTTGCAGATTAACCATTAATCACACAGGGGAAATCTTCCATTGCCTGTGAGGATTTAGCACCTAATTGCAATTTGTCTCTTTCAAAATTTCCTATACAATCTCTTTTGTAAATATATGTAAAGCTTCTCATGTTGCATATTAAAAGAAAAAAAAAATAAATCATGTATATACCTATGTGTCTGGGGGGTAAAGGAACTTGAATTTCAGCTGTAGCTATCAGAAAAACTCCCCAATTCCATGGGTCCATTTCTGTGTTTTCTTTTAAAATTTTTAATTAAAATAAATTGATTTGTCATTTTGAGATTTCTATGTTTAGTTAAAAACCAACCAACCAAACTGAACAAACTCCATTGAGGACCTTATTGGCTTTGGAGTTTAATTTTGGCCTGTAAAAGGAAGAGTAACAGCTCGATGACAACACTGTTTTGACAGAAAAGGCCAGATAGATGAGCTTTAAGACTTTTAATTTCACTGAGGGATCATAAGGTCCCCTGCTACTAAGTATGTTAAAAAGAGAAATCAAACTGAAGAGTTGAGTGAGGTTCATTAGCTCTGGAAAAGCACAGTTACAACAGCAAATGCATTCTTCCTTGGGTTTGTATGAGAGCAAAAGTTTGCTACGCACCAAACAATTTAAATAGAATGCTGTATTTATATTATTTTTGCCCTTGTCATCACGGCTCAGTGATTTTTAAAAAAGGTAAAATTGCTAAAGAAAATGCAAAGGGACCCATTTGAGATTTCAAACACCCTCTTGCACACCTGTCCTCTCACAATTCGGGCTCAAACCACAGCAGCAACAAACGCAGTGGCTCAGGAAGCTCCTGAGCTCTCCTATCTTTGAGTGCCGAAGAGTCAGTAGCAGGCATCATGTCCCAGTTCCATGGATGATTCATGGGCAGAACACAGCCATTTGAAGATGCTCTGAGAGTTTTGAAGGCTGGAAGAGGTGCTAGGGGCAGAGGGCCAGGTGGCTCTTAGTGAGGTGCAGGGAGGAAGGGTCATATGCTGAACTTGAAGAGGTTCACAGGCTGTCAAGTGAAAACTGGGGGTTGAATTAAGACAGGCAGCTTCAGATCATCCAGCTCTGAGTCACACAAATCATGAAACTGCTTAAAATATTTCACCTACTCATACATCTCCTTTATCTTTAACCTCTTCCCTCTTTTTTGTCGTTATTCTGCTGTTTTCCTTTCTTTCAAGTCAACCCTCCACCGTTTTCCTGCTTCCTCATCTCTTGTTCCCAGTTTGGCACCTTTCTTCTGCTGAGCAGAGCACTCATTACATTTTGCAGATCTTTCACTTTTTGGAAATACTACAAGCAGTACTTCTGAGCTTAAGTCACTAGCCACATACATGCCCTCAATCTGATAATGAATTTGTGCTATTTTTATTCATAGCAAATTGGTGATATTCAACATTTACAATGCAGCTGAGGTCCCACTCTTTGATCAGGTGGAAGGAACATAAAAACTCAGAAGTCTCAAGCAAGTTATTCAGCTGGAAAGCAGATCCCTAGGAGCTCTGAGGTGTGGACAGGCTGGTTTTGCTCTGAACCTGAGTGAACCAATGAAGAATTGCAAAGCAGGAAAAGGTGAGAGGTGCCCAGACTTGTGCAGTGTTATCTCTGGCTCACAGCACAGTGGCTGAATGGTCACCTGCTGCACTTGTGCTGTGGGTGAAGTGATGAGTGGCACACACATTTCCCTTCTTGGGACGGGGAAATGTGTCTTGATACTGCTGTGAGGCACTCAAGTGACAGAATGGAGCAGAGCCTTTCCCAGCCCTTCTCTTTTACAGGGTCATTGCACATGTTGTGTTTAAAGGCAGAAACAAAAATCTGCCAGGCCAGGTTTCCACATGTCAGGAGCCTGAGAGCTGCTAGGATCTTGGAGCGTGACAGGGACAGTCTGCAATTAATGTGTATTGGGGCTGGAGTAACATTTGGCAAACTAAAATTTATAGGATATAATTGTCAGGAGAGCATCCCACAGAAAGGGACCTCCTTTGGTGTTCATCTGGGTGTCGTACATCCACATGGGAGGTGGGTAGTACACAGCTCACCTCCTCCCAAATGGGAAAAGAGGTGTTACAAAGGAAAACCCGCTTGCCGGCTTTCTGAAGAGATGGGGAGAAGAAAATCAACTCAGTTTCTGAAAGGGTAGGAAAGCATCCCCTCCCCCCTCATTCCCACTCCAGCAGGACTGCCTGGGGAAGAGGAAGTAGCGTTTGGCTGGTTGTGTAGCGGGTGGTGTTGTTTTGGAAAAAAGCTTGCTTTCTTTTAAACGCCTCCTGCCAGGTTGGTGAGAGCAAACGTTCAAAGAGGATTGCTGCCTGTCAATGATATGTGGCTCCTGCACACCAGTACTCTGCAATTCTATTTCTGCACTGCTTATCTTCATGCAGGGGAAACTAAAGTGGCATCTATCAATTATTCCAACAGAGTCAAGTACTCCTAATACTTTAAGACCAAAAGAAGATTTTATTATGCTTTGTCAAGAAATGTTTGATACCAGGTAATTCTTTTTGCAATGATCTACTTAAAAACTGATGTGAAACACATACAGGCATGAAACAGCTTGCATTGTTTTTACTGCATTTCTTTTGATTGTGCTACACCATGAAAGAAAAACAAACACATTCAAAAAGCAGACACTCCCAGGCTCCACATCTGCAAAGTGCAGTAGAGTTGTTTAGGTCTCCAGACTCCATCCTGTATCTATTTAAACATAGATGTTTCTATATTTATATGAGGACTCTTGCAAGTAAGGGTACAAAGCCTAGTCCAGACTCCACTCTGGAAGGTATATTCAAGTTTAGATTTTTTGCTAGAAAGCACCAGATAGAGTATGTCCTTAGTTTTGCTTTATATTGGACCAAATTATAAGTGTTTAATCTGGAGAAATGGAAATCTCCAATGTCTGCACATGGTCAGTGGATATTCCTTTAGTGTTATTGCTGGTGTCTACAAGGGACAGGAAATCCAGTCACCTGGAGCCCAAACCTGTTAAGAATAGGAACCACAGTCCCTCAGAGCCCTGCTGTGCTTTCAGTGACTTCACTGAAAGCAAGATGCTCTGAACACAACATTTTGGCTGAAAAACACTGTTCTGGGTTTTTTTAATGAAACTGTTTTGCCAAATACCTCCTGATTAGATCTAGTTTTGCTCCCCCATCCCCATCCCTTTCCTGTGCAGAAAAAAACCCAGGCAAACCTTTCAGTCATTTAACATAAAAAGCAACATGAAATTTAATTTTATACAATTCCTACCACAATCCTCCCCAAACTTGCAATGATCCAAAAAAGAAGAAAGGCCTATCTACTATCTACTTAATTTTCTTGACAACTGATAGTCCATATTATGCGCTCTGGAAGCTGATAATTTCTAAACACACTGCAGGGCATATTTGTTTCTCATTCAACACTGTTTACATGTTATGCTTATCTTGCTTAGTTAAAAAACAAAAAATTTTGAGCACTGGCATAATTTTACCCTTTCTTAACATAATCAAATTACTTCTGGTTATACTCCAGTCTGTCACATTAAGTCCCACGTTATTGAGCTGTCTTACTGTGGGTTGTATTGTAGCGGTGTCTAAGGACTCAGACAAAGGACATGGTCCTTTTGTGAAGCCCATAGACTAAGGATCCATTATTCTTTTGGGTGTAGATACACTTCTCTTCATAATTACATCCTGAGCTGTGAAAAAGTGGCTGCCAGGCAACACAGCTGTCAAAACTACATTGCAGGGCAGTTGGGAAGCACAAATCAAATATAATAATAGAAATGTTTGGGACATGACAATGTTTGGGATTGTCATTATCACCCTTGTCCTTGCAAAACTGTTGGTGCTGATGCAGCCAATTGGGACTCCCAGATCTCTCTGGCATTTTGAGGTCTCTGGCACAGTTTTCGTCTAAAGGCTGTCACTACCCTGTCTCTTTTCTGTCTTTTGTGTCAGCAATAGGCATCATGCAATGGGCTGTATCACTGCTAAAATAGATGATTATTTTCTTACACTTAACCTTTCAGATACAGCTAATGTAATGGGCAATAGCAGCAGAAAGGAGGTGGTGCCAGAACGTGGCTGGAGAAAACCCTGTCCCTTTCAAGAGGCCTGATTCATGCTGCCCGTCAAATCATGCACACAAGATGCAGTTAAGTTGATTTAACTGCTACTGAAAGGAGCAATTCTGCTTTACCTCTCTTCCAGGTTTCTGCCTTCCTCAATCCTGCAGCTGTTTGGGCACAAGGTGGATCAATTCATCTGTGTGGCCAATGGAAAATCCATTATTTTCTGAGGTGTTATTTTTCCACCAGATCGATGGGCTGAATAGAGTCTGATGGTTACCAGATCCCACGGAAGGGTGGCAAAGGGAGTAACTCATCTGTGGGTTGCAGGTGGGATCCCTGTTTCACAGCTGCCTGAGGTCAGGCCAGTGCTGCTGCTGCATTCAGGTGACAGATAATCCAATGTCACACCGATGCTGGAAGAGGCTGTTCTCTGTCTTGGTACCCCGACACAGACTGGGCACGTCTGCTGTCTTTCTACTATGGGTGATCCTGTGATCCCAGAGGAGCTGGCTTAGGGATCACATCAGTGATGAAAAAAACCTATTCCTTCTTTACCTTTCTCCTCCAAGATTAGTGTCATGGTTAATCGAGTTCCTTGTGGGGTTGGAGGGGTACTAAGGTCAGTCCTACAACCAGTGGGAGCTCTTGGCTGGGACAAGGCAACAGCTCTCTCTTATATGGCTGTGAAATTGGCTTGACTATAATGTCATTTACTCAGATGTTTAGGCACTGGTAAACTCATCCTGGATGAGCAGGTCAGCCTTATTTGTAGCTTTGAGGCAGAAGATATACATAAGGAAGACCCACATCACCACCAGTTCTGTGATCTAAATAAGAGAGAATAGAGACTGGCGCAGAGGAAGCAATTTCTGTACCATGAGTTAGAAAAGGCAGGCTCCAGAGACTAAATAAAGACCCCATAACTCATGGAACTGAATTCTAGACAAGTCTTTTACAAATAGTGAGGAAACTGTTTTCTGTCATTGAGAATTCTCTTGCAGAGATTACCTGGACGACTGGAAGCAAGTCATTCACCTGGGATGAAATGCTTGCTTTCTCTAGTATCAAGGCTGGCTTGCATTGGAGGATGAAACACCTCTTTGAGTGAAAAAAACACTGGAAAGAGAACAAAGAAGGTCTTCACCCTCTGCAGCCATAAATAATTATTGGACCAGAGAGTAACTTGGGCTAGTGGGAACGCGAGGAGGCCTCCAGCCCAGGCAGGCTCAGTGCTTGGGGGTCACACCAGGCTGCTTGGGACTTCCTCCAGCCCCGTCTTGACAAACTCCAGGAGGAAGCAGAGGCCACCCAGCCCCTGGAGGAGCCCGAACCCCTCTCGCCTCGGCTCGGACCCGCCGTCTCGGAGCGTGCCGGCCACTCTCCCACGTGTTCTCTCCGTGGGTGCGGGTCCGTGCGGGGCGCCAGCAGCGGTGGGGACGGCCCGGGCGGCGGTCCCTGAGCGCAAAGGAGTTAACAGGACTTTCTGCCTTTTCCCGCCCGCGCCTCCTCCACCCTCCTCATTACCTGCACTTTATCACCGCCGGAGCCGCGGCGCGGGAGCGGTGCAGGGCCGGCGGGGCTTCCTGCGCCGCCCGGGGCTGCCCGCGGCTGGGGCTGAGCCGTGCGGGGGCAGGAGCGCGAGTGCTGCGCGCTGCGTGCGGGGGAGCGCCCGCCCGCCCGCCTGCCCGCCGTGTGCTGCCGCTGCTGGGAGCGCGGCTGGGGCCGGGGCCGGGGCTGGGGCCGGCAGGGAGGCAGGGAGAGCGGCTCTGCGCGCCGCAGCCCGGCAGGGATGCGGCATGGCCGTGGGCTCCGTGAAGATGCCGTCGCCGTGTGAGGGCGCGGAGCTGGCCCGAAGCTGGAGCCCCGGCGGCGGAGCCCAGGAGCCGCCGCCGCCGGTGCAGCTGCGGCAGAAGCTGCGGGAGCTGCCGGCGCTGCTGCGGAGCGGGCTGACGCTGCGGAGGAAAAGCGCGGCCGCCGCCGGCCGGGTGAGTGAGTGAGTGAGTGAGGAGAGAGAGAGGGAGCCGCCGGTGGCCCGGGGCAGCGCCCCCGCCCTGCCTTGCCCTGCCGTGCCCTGCCCTGCCGTGCCCTGCCCTGCCGTGCCCTGCCCGCCGGGCCGGGCTGCGGTGCACGGGAGGCCGCGGGCTCTCGGCGCTGGCCCCGCGAGGGACCGGGAATCAGGGACGGACGGACGGAGGGAGGGACGGAGGGAGGATGCCCGGGCAGCAGCCGGGCGGCACCTCCGTACCCACCGTGAGAGGTGCCCGCGGGGGGCTCCGGGCTCGGCTACCTCTGCCAGCTCTAGTATAAGATGAGATAACAGGGTGGGAAAGCGTCCCTGTCCCATCTCCGTGTTCCTCGGGTGGTAATTCCCCTCTGTATTTTTCCCCTCGTGCGGGATGACAGCTGCCCTCCGCGGCCGGGAGGTGCAGCGGTGCACACGCGTGTTCCAGCAGAGAACTCCAGCGCGCCCTGGGGCGTGGGAAGCTGCGCTGGAGTGAAGTTGGGATGCACACACCTGGTCCTCAACCTCGCGTGTCTCCTGACAGTGAGGCCGTGGGGTCAGGTGGGCATCACCGAGATTCCCAGCTGATTTCACCCATTTTTCAAAAGGCTGGTGGTGTGTCTTCGCAGGGCGGTCAGTGCTCCGGTGAAGTGCGGCGTGACACCGCCGTGGCTGGGAACTGCAGTGGCGAGCAGCTGCTCGCTTCTCCCAGCTCTCCCAGTTTGACTGGAGCCATATCGGGGGATGGCACTGCCATCAGATCAGTGGCAGTCAGTCTGGTCAGACCTTACTTGCAGGCCAACACTGGACTGTAACCCACCTCTAGAGCAGTCGAAATGAAGGGGTGGGTTAATCCACACGGGGCTGGGTTTGTCTGTGCGGGGAATCAGGTGAGCTGAGGTTTTGTTTCAGTGCACTGATAAAACACCTGTGCAGAGAGTTGGGGGGAAGTCAGCATGGTGTTTGTACCCTCATCAACTTTGCAGTACTTTGCCCATGTAAATAAATGATTTCTCTGCATGGGGAAGTTGTTGTGAAATGTACCAGGGTGTAAATTTCAAACCAAACTTCCTGGGTGAATGCTTTGTTATAAGAGGATATATAGGCAAGGAAGATAATTAGGATTAAGGTAGGATATAAATTCACAGAATAGCTATTTTTGAGCAATGTGGATTCAGATTCCAGTTGTACATTAATTGCTTTCCTCCAGCACATTCAGCATACAACATAGACTAACCTGTATGGAGATGCCTAATGATTTTTATTGTTCTGGTGAATTAGTAATCCACTTGATTACGATCCAAGTTATCCATATGAACACTGAGCTAAATTAGTTCAACAGCTAAGTCTTGCTTTGCCCTAGAAGGACGGTGGTGACGGATATCTTTCTTCCAATGAAGAAAGTCCTTTTCTGAATTGAGTATGGTTTGTTCCTCAGTAAAAGCACACTACTAGAGAAATGGAGCAAGTGTGCAAGGAGGAGGAGAGAAGCAGTGAGGAACCGCTGCTGGTAGCAGCTTTAGTTCACAGGCAGGTCTGAAACACTGTTTTAACAAAACAGATTCATGACACCTCAGGGAGACACCACTCAGAGCAGCCGCAGGTTTACTCCGGTGGTTATTCCTCACCACTACTGAAAGCATTTGACAAGTGAGTGCTACAACAGTTACTCTGTAAATATTTGCTGTGGGTGAGTTAACATCCCTGTGAGAAGCCTGGGTAGCTCCTGGGTCATGCAGCTCCTCACTTGTGCTTGATGAACCCTCGGTCCTCTCTTGTTTCACAGAGTTCCAATTGAGACTCTGCCTGTTTTTTCTGATGTTCTGTGTTATGGACCAGTAAACACAGTGTGACAGATTTAGTGGTGGTGTCACCTATGGCTTCGCTTCCTGGTACCCTGTGGATCATCTTGTAAAGTTTTTCTTGAACCATCTGTCTTGGTAGGAAGACTGGAGGGAGGATGGTGAATCTGTAAGGCAGTCTGGAGTCAACACAGCAGATCTTCTGCTAGGAAGAAATTCTTTACTGTGAGGGTGGTGAGGAACCACAACACATTACCCAGAAAAGCCATGGATGCCCCATCCCTGGAAATGTTCAAGGGCAGGTTGGATGGGACTTTGAGCAACCTAATCTAGCAGAAGTTGCCCCTGCCCATGGCAAGAGGGTTGGAACTAAATTGTCCTTAAGGTCCCTTCCAAACCTATCCATTCTATGATTACATGACCTTGGATCAGTGGGAGATGCTGTGTGGAGATGCTGTATAGCTACAGCAGTACCTTTGCACCAGTGTCTTGGTCCCATGTGGAGAATGGGAATGCTGTGCTCTGCCATCTCTGGGTTTGCAGGGAGTGTCCTGTAGATGGAATTACTCAGCAGGATTAGTGCCTAGTGCAGTGTTCAGAGGAGCAGGTCATACAAAGAGTCCAGCAGGGTTGTTAATTCACTGGTTCTCTTTGGAGACAAAGTGGGCACCTGATGTGCATGGAGTGTCTCCCTACATGTGTGATCATCTAGGGAGCAGTTTGTTTTTGTTAGTAGTGCCCTGTGTTGATTCCTGTCTGCTCTGTGCATGTGCCTTTTCCCCCCAGAAATGGACCTTTAGGGGCATGACACTTTTCACATACTTCTGTTTAATGTGAAGAATAACTTTAACCCTGAAAATGACAGTATTTGGGAGAGGAAAGGGATGTGTTAGAACAATAAAATGCAGCAATTTTTATACTTTTCCCTTTAAACATGACCCTAAAATTTTAAAAGTCTTAAGGTTGGGAAAAGGAGTAACACAAACATAAGAAACAAAGATTCATTTTTTTCCCCCCACCTCAACAAAATATTTCAAGTTAATCCTAAGTTAATTTTCAGAGGGTTTTGTTTGCTTATGAAAAAAACTTAGTCTGTTCTTCCTCTCCAGTGACTTTTTCTTTGTGCCTTTTTGCTTGTTCAAACACCAAGCTGAGAGTCTTATTTGTCCAGCTGGTTTCATCAGGAATGTTGCTCACTTAGGTGAGCTGTTTTCAAGTAAATGCTGACCAGCTGAAATCCTGGCTTGTTTAATTTCCTAGAAAAACATTATGACCCCTGAATAGGGGTTGTGCTTCTGATGCTGGCTTGCTCAGGGACTGCCTGCAGTGCAGTTTGCTTCCACATCTACAAAGCACAGATAATCTACATGTGTGCATGCCTGGGGACTGTGGGTAATAAAATATAATGGAAGTGTTAAGGGTATTATAATTGTTTTAAGGATGTACTTCACTTCATGCTGTTCAAATACTTCCTGGGCTTCAGGGGAAAGGAAAGCATTGTGTAGTAGAGGGTAGTAATACATTAAAAGAATTGATTACAGTTTGAAAATCAGTATGGGGTGAAATAAATTTTTTCAATCTATTTGGACATCTCAGTCCTTGGCCCTTCACACTAAACTATCTGAAAATTGTGACCAGAGATGGGGATAATTGAAAATACAATGTAACAAAATTAGATTTCCCTCTAATGTTCAGTGACCCCCCCAAACTAGAGAGCAAATAGGTGTTTTTTGCTTTCTGTGTGGGGATATGTCCAGTACTAATACATATAAAGAACTTGGAGATGGAAAAGCACCTTGTAGAAAAAACTGCAGTAACTATCCTGCTTGGATGTTTCTGTGCTGTGAACAGTAAACATGAATACACTCCACTGCTTCAGTCATTTAGATAAAGTAAACATCCAGTTCCTTGTCTATGGAGCCCAATATTTCTTTTAAAGCTCTTGAACTTTGAACTGTACATGGACCTGATGGGTCCCTGACCCTTGTCCTTGATGGTGTTTTTCTTAAATTCATTCTTAGGGCAGGTGTAGCACAGTTATCCAAGATGGCATGGATGATTAGACTGCATTTGCACAGTGAGCTGCGAGGTGTAGGCTTTACTCATCATCTTCTGCTGGATAAAATAGCAGAAAATGACTCAACCTTTTGCTGTTGTAGCTGAGTGTGTGTCAGAGCTTATGAAAAGGCAGAGGAGGGATCTGTTGTAGTGGATCATCATGCCCTGTGGAACTGTTCCCCTCTGCCATGTCCTTTCTCAAAATCTCTGGAAAGACCCTCCTGTTTCCCAGCTTGCCTCCTAGAGTCACGTGTTGAGTGTACGTGTAGTAGGTATGAATACTTTGCTTATGAACTGTCTGTGCTGCTCTTCCTGCTGCCTGTTAAAGAGATCTTCTCTTCCATTTCCCATGTGAGTAGTGACTAAATAGAGTTCTGTGCCTCTGGAGGTTTAGTGTGGTCCTGGGGGTCACTCCATCATTCCAAAACTCCTTTTCACCGCACTCAATTTCATACTTTATGGAGCTAATATTGCTCCTGAGAGAGCAAGGAAGTGCTCAGAAGGAAGAGGAATTGTCTTGCACACACACAGGCACACATCTTTTTAATTATCTCTTCTGCTTTCTAGGCTCTTATTTACACACAGATAAATACTGTTATACATGAATGTCTGTCACAGCAATGGATCTGAAAAACCTTTTGGATGTCGTGGTGTCAAACCCTATTACTCTGATGTTGTGAAAGATCCTGCTGCTCTGTAGAAACCTCCATGGTGGGATGTACCTTTTGGCTTGACCAAAGTTGAAGAGATCCCATGGCTATTTTCTCTTTTGAGACCTTGTAGTTACTTCTGTGAGTTTCCTAGAGGTCTTTGTCCAGGCAGATGTTCTAGATTGTCTTCACCTTAGCTTTGTTTTGAGCAGCTACTTTGCTGTATGTTTGTCAGCTACAGAAGCTTCAGAAGCTGTGGTACAGCTGCTAAAAGTCTACATGAGTTCAGGGTGAGTCTGGAGAAGTTCATGGAAGAGAAATACATTGAGGATACATAATTTTCATCAGGCACAGAAGGTTCCTGAACTGAAAATAGCTGGAGGGTTGGAGTGCATTAGGGATATCTATCATGTATTCTGGCACTAGCAGTTGCCATGCTGTTGGAGACAGCTCCTCTTTGGCAGAGGAAAAAAAAGTCAAACTATATGCAATCTGTTTTAATTAAATGAAGCATCAGATCCTCTCAACCTACATTCTGCTAAGCTTTTCTTCATCTCCTCTTAGGAGTGTTCAGTTGCTTATGCCATTCAAGTAGCTATTCTCTAATCAATACATTTGGCAGCTGGGGAGGCTATAATGTTTGTTGATGAGGTTTTGCCAGGAAGTAAGAAATTGGCTTCTGGAAACACTCAGAATTTACAGTCCTTCCTTCCAGCCACCATAGTGGTAGTGGTTGATATTAGGTTTTGATTGAGTTGAGCACATAGATCTGTTTCATACCCAGATAATCCTCTCACAAATGACTGACATTTATTGCAGTCCATATCCTTGTTGGCAGCTTCTCATCTTCATGGTGCCTGAGTGACCTTGTATTTCATGCTGCTGAATTACAATGTTCTCCTAATATTGCACTTCTTGAAGGCTCCTAATCTTCCTGCACACCATTCTGCTTACATGGGTTTTGACAATACCTCAAATTTTGATCCATCAGCACATTTCATTAGCGCTTTTATGCTCTTTTTACCAGTGTTGCTAATGAGAAGAGAAGAAAATCATAGTAATTTCTCTGGTACCTATATTTATACTATAGAGACTTTAATTTTGACATCTCTTCTGCATTAAAAAATGCAGTGATGTTTTCTGTAGATGCTGTACTGGCTGAAATCAGCACACAAGTGTTCTGGATTGACTCAGTGGGTTGGAAGTATTATTGTCAGAAGTATTATTGAAGTTGACTGCTTGATATTGGTGACATCTTGCTTTCAAGTCTGCCACAGAAGTTCTACTCAGTAACTAAATACCCCCATCACTTTAGCAGCTATTATGTGACTAAAAATAGTTGTGGTAAGTAGTCTTGAATTTTTTCTATTGTAATCAGGATTATTATATATTCCTGCTAAATGTATTCGATTAAGATAATTATCTCTCGCATATCACGTATAGTATCCTTAAACTTGTCAGCTCTGTGATTGGTGACACATGAAATATTGAGCAACGGATAAAATAGCTTTAGCAACAGTGACCATGGTAGCTGTTGGGGAATTCCAGTGTCTCATATGTTTATTTGCATAATAATTTGTTTCATAGTCAGTCTTCAGTGAATTACTAAATTGAGAATACTTCTTAATTAGCCAATGTGTTATGACATCTGAGAAATTATGCCTGGATTTGATTAACTACAGTTGAATGAAATGGAAAGTAAACCCACACTTCTGCCCTAGGAAGTAACCTAGTAAGTTTTGCAGAAGGCAAAGCTATTTTTCTCCCTGAGGTTGAGGATTAGCCTGATTGACAGGATGATGCCCACTGCCTGTGGTCTTACACTGGTGCTGGGAGTGAGGCTGGCAATTCCTGGACTGACATGTCAGCTGCTTTCTAGCATCCCTGGGAAAGTCCAGATGCTGCACTAGCTGGTGCCACTGCCAACACATGGGAAATAGGTGCCATCACGTGGCTTGTGCTCATGGAAGCTGCATAAAATTGACACAGATTTCTTGACACATAGAAAATGCAACAGCTTGCTTAAAACTATGGGAGAGGTTCTGTTTCCTTTCTCTGCTTTGGTCCAGAGCACATCCTGATAAGCCTCTCTTTGACCTGCCTACCATAAACCAGACTTGACTGTGACCCCTTTTCCATGCTGCAAATTGAGCTCCAGCTGAAACTACTTTGAGCTCATTTTGCCTGTGCTCAGTCTTTAAGTCTCTGTTGTCATGTGTTGGAAATAAAGCCCTCAGCTGAGGACTGTGGAAGCAAGTTTGATCAGCCTTGCATGTTTTTTGTTTGCTTGGACAAGGATCTCACTGGTTTCACTTTTGATTTTGCTCCCCTTCCTAAGGGGTGTAGCTTGCAGATCCTCAGATATGGTACTGCTGTGTATGGCTTGGAAACCTATCAAGGAAGTCTGTGTAGGAAATAAGATCAACTCCACTGAAACTAAAATTAGTGTATTTGCAAAACTTCTGCTAGTGTTGCATCCTGTTGAAATTCTTGATTTAAATGTGATCTGATTGTCCCCTTACACACTTACAGGAAAATAAACAAAATTCACTTAGTGGAATTGTATACTTTAATTTGCTTGGTTACAAACCTGTATTATTGGTTAATTCACACTAGATTTCCCAGCTGCCAGGATGAATGAACAACACCAAACTGTACAATTATGACAAACTCCATCAAGATTTGTATTCAGCTGTTGTTACTTGTATGTCCCCAGTGGTCTGAATTCCATTTGTGCCGTGAGGAAATTGCAAAAAAACTGTGCACTTTTATGCTGATGCAAATGCTGAAAATAGACAGTGATAGCTTTTCAAAGGGGGAAAAGATAGAAAAAAGGAAAGCAGAATATGCCAACTTTTAAACCCAACTCACAGAGACTGTTGTAACAAAACAGATTTATGCTAATCATATGACAAATAAAGTAATATTTTACATGTAGGAAAGGAAGGTCCTTGTTCTTTATACTGTGTAACTTATACTGTATAACTTTATGCTGTGTAATTTGGTTGTTCAGTTCCAGGTGAAGTGCTCCTTCCCACCCATGGTTTCTGCTCGCCCCAGGCAGGTGCTGGGTGTAGCAGCCAGTGCATGATGTGATGGTTCAGGTTACAGACTTTTGATCTGGCTCTGCTGAAGCACTTGAGCCCTGTGATGGGTCTGGTTGCATTTCTGTGCCTGATGCATCAGCTCTGGTCACACAGCCATCTCCTTGGGATGTGAGCTATCTCCTGCTAAGGGTTCATATTAACGCTTAGTGAAAGAACCTTAAGGTTGGTTTGGGCCCAGCAGGGTGCTGTAGGGCTGGAAATCAGTTGGGACACCTTGTACCTCTGGGTGGGGTGAGGGTGCTCTGTTCTTCTGTAGTCTTTCAGGGCTGGCTTAGCTGGGCCATCCACTGCTCTACTCCTGTGCACAAACTCCTAAACACCCTTTTCCCCCAAACCACGCTGATTTGCAGATCCTGTAGGGTTCATGTGAATCGATCCATTTCAGTGGAATATTTCAGTTTGCTTTTTAGTATCTGATGTATCAGCTTTATCCATGACACTTTTTTATTTAAACATTTTTCATAACACCTGTGGTTTTGGCATGAATCTAAGGATAAAAAATAAGTAATTTGGACTCTAAAGTTAAAAGCCATGGAAGCAGGATGTGAGTCTTGCAAAT
This sequence comes from Cyanistes caeruleus, assembly GCF_971803275.1. NCBI lineage: Eukaryota > Metazoa > Chordata > Aves > Passeriformes > Paridae > Cyanistes > Cyanistes caeruleus. Next base: position 121,147,787 of record NC_141701.1, read on the forward strand.
TCTAGGTATAAAATGCAGTAGCTATTCATAATTGTCACTATGTCTTTTATCTCAGTTAACTTATTGTTTGGTTTGGGCTAGTCTGACCTTGTAAAATGATCTTATGGACATCATATTAAGCTAGTGTCAATTATTAATTTTATAATTTAAATCCTATAGTATAAAATTTTTCTCTGATTAATTCCTCTTTTGAAAGATATTTTCCTGCAGAGAGGCACAGTGGTCTAACTGATTAAAAGTCAATATATTTTTTTATAGTGCAAAAAGAAAATATTCTGCTGATTGAAGGAGAAAAAAGCTCTTCAATCTCTATAAATAGCAGTAGATGTGTATTCATAGCATCAGTAAGGATCTTCTGCCTTCGGTTTTAGAACCAAATTAACCCATTAAATCTTAAAATGCCACATGATTTCTAGTTTTTATTTTCTGAAATAGATTGTGAAGAATTCAACTTTTTTTTTTTTTTCCTTGTTGAGGAGACTGCCTTTCTTTCCCTGCTTCCTGAACCTCCTACTCAAGCGTTTATGGAACTGAGACCTACATGGGCTACATGAGTTAGAGCAATAAAGAAAGAAATAGTTGAGAGCCTGTCCAGCAGTATTTTGTTTTGTTATGGGGTGTGTTTTATTGGTGTGTGTGTGTTTTATTGCGGTAGCTTTTCCTGCAGCTGTCCCTTCTGAGCCTCTCTGGTGCATGTGTGAGTATCATCACTGTGGAAACATCTGACTGTGGAATGAGCAGCACCAAGCAAGGAGCAGTGGCTGCTTGAAATGGTACCACTGGTGGGAGAAACGTGTGTCCAACCATGCCCTTCATGGTGATGTAGATGGTGGACAGTTTGTATGTCAATACTGAGGAGGACCCCAAAAACTGCATTTTGGGTTAAAAACTGAAGCCAAAAAAAAGGACCTCAAACTGCACAGAAAAAACCCAATAGAAAATTGAGGTCCAGATCACTTGTGAACATCAGGAATTCAATATGTGGTTTGGGGGAGGGAGAGAGAGCAGGTGTTTGGGGTTTGTTTATGCATTTTTTAAGATGATAAGCAGTTAATTGTGGTTTTCTGGCCAAGTTCTCACTAAGAGAACTGGACCCAGTGGATCTAAAACACTTTGTAATTTCAGATGGATGTGGTAGCCATTTGCTGCAATAGACAGCTACTGCACACTGCTGAGCAGATGCTCCATTTCATCCCATAGGTGAATGCAGGTCAATGATGCATCAATTGATTTTTAAATATGGAAAGAAGGGGAAAAAAACAATGCACACTCACAGTTAGCTTTGAAAGTTGCAAAGCTGTTGTTTATTGGGTGGCTGAAGGAACGAGACAAAAGTATCACTTAGATCTGCTCTGGATCTCAGCTCATGTACAACCCAGTGCTTTTTTGTGGTTTGTCATTTCTGCAGTGCCTGAAGCCTCCTGGCAGTAAAAATAAATCTGGGGGTGTGGGCTGTGAGTCTGATGCTAAATCTGTGTTGCAGGACAAACTGAGTTGTGTGGTGTTTAAGGAAGGCCATGGGAGATCCAAGCCCTAAAGGAACAGAAGCAGAATCTAGTAGTTAGCTGCCAAAGAAGAAAGAGAAGGACACAGCCTATCCCAACTTTAAGTGTGTTTTGACTTAAGCAGGATAAACTGTAACATCTGTCAGTGCTAGCACTGATTTTTTTGTGTGGGAATACTCTAAAGTAGCCTTCCTTGCATTTTGTTGGGAAAAGAAATTATTTAAGAAACAAAAATTAATAATCCTGTTAGATTTAATTGTTATAAACACTTTTGAAAACTTTAACAGTTTAATTGCCATTCACAAAGGATGACATAATCATGATAAAGTTGGAATTTTGATACTTGAAAAACTTATACCATCTTAAAAGTTGTACCCTGTCAGCTCAAAGAGTGTCTGCAAATGATTAAAAGACCTGTTCTCTTTATTCCACATGTATAAAAGAGATTGATGGAAATGCTCAGCCTGTTGGAGCACAGTAATTCATAGAGTCTTTGTAATTGCCTTTGACAGGAATTGCTGCAACAAAATACATAAAATGCAAAAAACAATAATGGTAGTCAAATTAATATCTCTTTATTTATATTTTTACTGTTGTGCTGAAGGATACAAAGAAGAACATTGAGCAGATATTTAATTTCTTGTTTTATCTCATTAAACAAAATAAATGAGTTTCAGATTAGTTTTACCAAACCTATTTATCTAATTATGGCTTTCACTGCACTTGAATGAATGGTTACAAATCAATAGGTCTCTTAGGTTGCCAGGACATGCATTAATATTGGTGAGTCTCCAAGCTGAATACCAGGAGTGATGTCTCTTTGGTTTTTTTTCCTTTCAGGTATCTGTCCTCAGTTCATACAGCATATGCACAAACTAAGAATTTACCTGAAGGCCTGCTTAAAGAGTTCCATTTATAAATTGATCATTTGCAGTTCAGTCTGTCAAAAAATATTTACACTATTCTGGTAGAGGTTTTATTTTAAAAAACCCAAAGCAATTCTTTCAGTGGAAGCTAGAGTAGATAAAATCACCTTGTAGTGGTCAAGATGATGGTTCAACTAATCCTGTATCCATAAGTTTTAATGTTAATCTAACAGGTAACAGTTTAGCCACAAACATAATGTTTCTTGTGATTTCAAAAGAGTGTGTGGCCAAATGTTGTATTGCCTGCCTCCCACACTGTTTGTTTTTGTTTTTTTGTTTTTTTCTAGTTTCAAATAGTCAGATAGTTTATACTCTGGTGCTGGGGGTCTTGTTAATATTAACCATTTTAGTTACAGCTTTTCATGTTGTGCATCTAGAAATCCAGTCTTTTAATGAATCTGGATAGCATTTTGTTTTCAGACTCCTCTTGGAACACAAATTTACAAGGCTTCTCTGTGGGGTTGGCATTGCCACTGGTGACAATGGCTCTGCAAGGGAAAGAAAGCTAAGTTTTGTTCTGTTGTTGATGAAAACATTTAGTTTTGATCAGTTTTGAGTATCCTACCTTTAATTTCAGTGACCCTTCCTCTGTTCCTATGAGGCAGGGAACTTCCAACTTCTGTACATTTAACTTTTTATTCTTTATTACAGCTGTTTTTCAAGCAAGCAATTCCAGTCTCTCTGGATGACTTCTTCCATGCTGTAATCATTTTTGTTACCTTCTTTTGAACTCTATCTGGTTCTGCAGTGTCCCTTTGAACTGGTGATGGCTTGTGCTGAATGTAATATTCTAGATGAGACTGCACCACTGTTTCATATAAATCATGCAATTTCCTCCCTCTCCCTATCACGTAGGATTTTCATCCTAACAATCTGCTATCTCTTCAGAGCTCCAGGGGCCACTGATTAGTTCTTCACACAAAATGTCCTCCCAGCCATTCAGGTTGCTTTCTTTCAGCTGATGTAGTTAATTTAAAGCCATATAAATTGTCAGCATATTTTCCTTGCTTTTGATGTGGATAAACATAATTTAGCACTGTTTGCTTGACTCCCTTGACTAGGTCCATTTGAAGCTGTTTATAGGCTTCTGATTGTGACTAACCAAATTTGTATAAGTAAAATTTGCTTATCTTGATGCTGACATTGTAAACATATTTCATGAAACGGCACCCAGCCTAGGATACAATGTTGTGGCATCTTTGTATTTTCCTTTTCACGATGAAAACTGTCCATTTAATCCTGTTCTTGTTCTTTATTAATTCTGTGTTTCTGATCAGCTGCAGTGTTTTGTCTATGCATAAAAGACTGCTTTAGCTTCCTCTGAGGAGTTTTCTGTGTGAGGGTGAGTCCATGTTGAATTTGGAGGTACAGCTGTAGAGTGTTGCTGTGTAGGTGGTCTCCAAACTGATAGAACGTCAATCTTGAGTTTGTTGCAACATGTCCTGTCAAAGGCTTTGCTGTTCTTCTAAGGAATGTAAGAATATTCATGACCAGTGAAGCTCCTGTTTGGTGGGTGGACAAGTGTTTGGAAGGCTTTCCACAGACTAGTAACCAACAATTTTGTCAAATAATCTCTGAGCAGAGCTCTCTGCAAGTGTCTCTTGACTCTGCTCCTATCAGTATTTTCTTTAAAAGCTCTAGTGATGGATTGGAGAATAAGTTGTTAAGAAGTAGCTACTGCTCTGATACATCAAAGAAGAAAGAGCAGTGAGCAAAACTGCCATTTTTTGTTCTTTTAAAAATAACTTATTTTTATTTTTCTGCTTAGGCAAGTTTACGGCAAAACTGCTATTAGGGACAAACCTATCTAACAAGTAAACCAACAACGACTTTTGAAGAATGTCACATTATATAGGCATTTGTTCTCTATTCTTGTAAAGCACTTAATTAAAAACAGAGACACAAAATGCCCTTGTAGTGAGTGGTCTTTTGCATTTAACCAGAAAAGTTGAAAAAAAAAAGTAACAGAGCAACACTGTTATTAAATCAGAGTTGTGGTCTGATTAAAAACAATATCAGCTTAGGCTCTTTGAGAATCCATTTATTTTGGCTGTAGAAAAGTACCTACTTCAGTTGTTTATGAATAGAAAAACATGTTACAGGAAAATTTATGGCAGGATGGTGGGAGTCGATAAGGAAACATCACATTTGTCCCTTCTGTAAATAAAAATAATTCCAAAGAATCTATCCAGAGATAATAATTTCTTGTTAAAAACTGTCCCTGATCACTGAAAAGCTAATGGCAAATTTTGTGAAACTTCTGAGACTGGAAACCCCATTTAATATTTTTTTTTTATTTGAGTTAAGGAAGAAAACAGACTGCATCTTTATCCCTTGCTTTAGCAGTTCTTAGTGTTATCTGACTTTCAGAAACAAAAGCTAAATGCTGAGGGTCTGTGAGTCATCTTTTCAGCCTGAGCCAACTCCAGCTTCAGTATGTGTATGCTTGTTCCTTTATACCATGACTTTTTTCCTCCTAAGTTAGTCATTTTTATCTCTTGGCACAAGTGAAGAGGTTAAAAACGTCAATAAGCATGAGGCATGCTAAAAACATGCAAACAAACCTCCCATGTAATCTTCCAAACCCCAGAGTGTTCCCATTTCCATTATTTTGTTGTTCATGAGCCCATCTGATCTTTTGATCGTATCCTGATGGAGGGAGCAGGGAAATGAATTCCAAGACAAGTGTTTACTGACCAGGAATAATGTCCTAGAGGCCCTCTTCAGCTAACTTCTGCTGCTGTGTTCAGATCCAAAACAGACATTATGCCATTTCATAAAGAAAAAGCAGAAAATAAATTAGACAGAGGTGAAAAATTACTGTTGATCTGTTTTTGAAAGCTTTGCATTTTGAAGAAGTCTCTGTGTATCTGTTTATGTACCGAAGAGTTTTGTAAGCTCCTTTTAGCTTTGGTACAGTTATTTCTGGTGCTGGAGGAGCTACCAAATAGGTAGTTAACACATAGGCTCAGGCTGGTTTGGATAAAATGGATGAAGCCCCTGTGGCTTGTGGTGGTAGTTCCATTGAGACAAGGATGGTTTAAAGTCACCTCTGAAAAAACAGTGTGGGAAAGGATGGAGCAGTGAGCAAGGTGATGGGGGTGAGCACCAACTCTTTTTTGAAGACAGATTATCTCAAAATGAAGGTCTCCTACAGTAAGTGTTGATTTGCCATCAGTCTGCTCAGAATTTAACCATGGGTCATGTGTCCTTGCAGCAGAATAAGTGATGGAGTTGGATGGGCTTTGGAGATTGTCATGGTGAAGAGGCTGGAAGAATCTGGACAGAAATTACCTACTTTGCCCAGGCTGCCAGGTGAATTGATGAGAGTAAACTGAGTGTCCTGGCAGTCTGTTAGGATGTCCCTGACATCTTGCTTTCTGTTAGTGATCATGGAAACAAGATAGAGCATCTCTGCTACTCTCTGACAGATCAGTCGCTGTGGGGGGAATAATGCCACATATTAATCTTTTGGATAATTTTTCTTCCCTGATTTCAATCTAAATTTTCCATGTGCGTTGTTGCTTGAACCAACTTTTCAAGACAGCAGCTCCCCATCTGTCCCACCTCCTGCTTTGTGTAGGTCAGAAAACATTTGCTGACTTAAAATGATATTTATTAGTGACTTTTGAAACTGAGTAGGCTGGTAACTAGGATACAGTGGGTAAGTGGAAGGAGAGTAGCAGCGTACCGAAGTGATCAATGTTGCAAGCATTGGTTGTGATGCAGAATATTCAAGAATAAGACAGTTATTTCTTTTTGCCCCTAGGCCTGAAAAAATGTGGTCAGTCTTTAACTTCTTTTATTCTCATGGGACAAAGCACTCCTTCAAGGATCTTAGGATAAAGATTTAACACGGTGAAGCAGAGGAAGATGGCTCAGTTCTATGTAGTTTCTTTCCATGGACACATAAAGGAGGACCCTGAGGAATCCTGGACACTGGTGTGTGTGCAAGAGGGTTGCAGCTTCAAGGAGCACACAAAATGTGTGAGCTGCTCCTCCGTCTGGTAATCAGAAGCTGCTCCAAGTGTTCTGTTCCTAGCACTGGCTGCCAGGCCTGGCTGTCCTCAGGTGGTGGAAATGTGACCCTGTAGAAAGGCAGTCATGTGTGAGTCCTTTCCTCTGATTGTAGTATGGCATCAGCAGGCGGTTCTGCTGGCTCTTGGAGGTTGTTCTGTTCAGGACACACTCAGCTGTACTATGGCTGTGAGTAATGCAGAAGTTATTCTGCTTTTCTTTTGTATGACCCGTTCACACAATGGATAAGCAAGCTTCTGTTCACATTGTGTCCCTCTGCTTCTCTCTTACAAGTTCTAATGAGTATTTCTTTAAAAATAGTTACAGTGCTACCACTGCTGTTGCCAGTGAGGGATGAGGTGCTCTCCTGGGGGGTTATCTCAGATTCTGCAGGTGTGGGCTGTGGATGCTGCCTCGTGCATATTTTGAAACAGCCTTGAAAAAGTCATCCACACTTTCAAGCCAAAAGACTTCTGGTTTAAAACAACAGTTCCTCTGGAGGAGTAATTTTTCTTTCAACACCTGATGCACAGAGATCTTTTGAAATCTTAGAGAGTTCAACCTCTTTGTCAAGAGACACGTCTTACACAGACACGTGTGTTCAGTTTCATAATGTACAATTCACCTCAGATCCCTGCTCTGCTGTAATACCGTGGACTTTTTTCCACTGCACACATGTTTTTCATGCTAATTTATACTCTAGCTGTTTTTTTCTTTTGCATATGCCTTTGAGTATGAGAATAAGATTGACTAGGATATAGATGTCATATGGTGGGACTTCTGTTGGGATGGAAAACTAGATAATAGTTGCAAATGTAATTAAAGGTTAATTAATTCAGATAATTTAATCAGACATAGAAAAATCTAATCATTTGACTCTCAAATTGTGAGGGGTTTTTTCTATTTACGTCTTTCACAGGGAAAAATGTGCCTTAAAAGTCATTTAAAGGCTTTGTAATCCTTTAAAATAAATGGAATAAAGGGATACAAACTTTCTGCTTAAATGCCAGGTCTAGTTTTGCTGGAGGAAAATTACTGACATCATGGTGGACAAGAGACTGCTGTAGGACAAATTGAAGTAAGAGTTGTTTGTTTGTTTAGTTAGGCTGCCTGAAATAGTTTTTTCATAGCTTTTTTTCTCCACAAAAGGTTTAGTGCAGCACAGTTTAATATACTTTTTTTCTGTGAATTTGAGTGGGGTTATAATCTCAGAGGATATTAATCTTGCAATAATATATTGAAAAATTTTATGTCTTTTTGCTTAGACTGACTTTGGCTGTACATCTGAATATAGTCTAAGCCTGAGGAGAGGTGCAGGGATCACTTCTGAAGGCCCATGCTGTCTTGAAAATAAATAATAAATGCAGAGAACCTAATAGGACAGTTCCTATTCATGGTATTTTCAAAAGTCTATTTTTGGACAAAGGCCCTACCTTTCAAAACTGGAGGTCAAAAAGACAAAATTCCCTGGTACCAGCTGGAAAATCTTGAGAGATAAAGAATACTCTTCCACATTGGGATTGAACTTCCTACAGCAGTAGAAAGAAGGACTTGTAGACTTAATTAAATTTAGAGTGAGTAAATCTGCAGCATGAAAATTCAAAATAATGCAGCATAAACCTGATGTGACATATCCACGTGCTAGTAATATCAAATGTGTGAAAACAATTATTTACATGAATAAAGAATGAAAATTAAGATATATATCAGAAGAAAGGCAGGTAATTAAATTTAAGGATAAAGAATATAATTGAGCAAATCTGCCTCACTAGGGTGGAAGTCTTGCCTTGCTTGAAAGGCTGTGTTTCTTTCCTGAACCTATTTCACAAAGGAGGTTCCTGTCTAAAGATGCCTGAAATGTATCTGTGACCTCGTGGGGGTGCTGAGGATGTCTTTTACTTTCTTATGACATTGATTTGCACAAGAGATGTCATTTGTATTATTTGGTTTTGATTTTATCATATGTAAAATTTGTCATAAGTGAAATTTCCATCTCTTAGCTACTTGACACTTGAGCAGTTTTACTAAGGCAAAAAGAAATATCCAAAACTCATTTGTGTCTTGCATATATATTTTCTGATTCTGTAACCTCTCAGCCTGGTGAAAGCTAAATTTACCTAAGCAGCTTTTAGTGGTTGCTCATGTATTCTAGGTTCTTCACGTTCTAATTGTATTCCATATCTAATGGCTATTGCACACTGCTTTCCACACGTGCAGTTGGGATTGAATGATAGGCAGGCCTGGTTTCTGCTACATTAGAAAATTCAGGTATTTTTGAACTGCCTTGTTTCTCAGGTCTCTCCCCATCTCAGAGGTGACAAACCTCCCTTTGGAGTGGTTTGCACTTGAGTTTTCATTTGTTCCTGCTTTAATGGCCAGACTAAAGATTTGCAAGTTGATCAGAGTTAGTCCGACCTCACTCTGCAGAACGTTTGAAGGTGCTGGTAGCCGAGTTCCAAGTATTTCTGAGGCTTTGCCAAGAGCAGTTGAGGAGTTCCTGATGTCCTTTGCCAAAAATTGCTTGTGTGATCTAAGGGAAAGCTTTATTCTTTCTATGCCTATTGAGTGCTTTTTATCTCTCTGTACAGTGAGGCCTTGACTGCTTCATGAAACTGAAGTAGTTAAGCTTTAATAGTTTTTCCTACAAAAGAGTAAATTACAGCTGTTCTTCTGGAAGTGGTTAAGAGTTCCCACTCTCTGGTTCATAGTAGGTTGGCACTGGCTTGTGCCAAGAGCTACTGTCAGTGAAATTATTATTGTTCCCAAGAGGTCACGTAACGGAGCGCTGCCAATACAAACCACAGATTCTCAAACTGTTAAGGCTTTAACACAAAATTCTTTAAGCAGAGCTTGTTCACCCACCCTCAAGGCTGCTGCTGCTGCTCTCGGCAAACCTCAGAAGCGAGAAGAGCAGCAGTCGGCAGTTTTACTCTAGATTTGTTGTATCTAAAATGTCCTAGAGGTATTTGAACTCTGAGTGGGGCTGCCCTGGGTGTATGGAGGAGAGCTTGTGTGCTTCTGATGGCAGATTTTTACCAATGGGTCTCAAAGTGCTTTCAGAGCGTGCTTGTGGTCGTTCCCATCGCACGGGAAGGGAAATGTCTCACTGAAGGTTGTGACCACACCATGGTCAGGAATAAAACTGAGGTACACTGAACCTTCTGGGCCTTTTCCCAGGGGCTCACTTGGTCTCTGAAATCAGAAAATCAGTTCCTCAGAAACAAGGAGGAAATAGTTTGAATGTCTTGGACCAGGAGTAACTGTGCTCTCCCAGCAGGAAAAAGGTTTGGGAAATTACTGGGAGACCTACCTTCTGTGCAGGCAGTGGTAAAAGCAGGGCTCTCTGGGAGCAGGGACATTAAATTATAGGGACATTAAAAACATGCCTTTGTGGACTTGTGAACCCAATCATGGACAGTCTGTGTGCAGCCTATTAAAAGAAAATTTTAAAAAGTTGCCAGAAAGACAGGCATTTTTGAAATAGCAAACTAATGCAATTTACTGGGGGGGGATTTTCATATCATAATCAGAGCACAGAATTTTAACTTTGTCTTTTTGTACTTGAAACATTGAAGATACTTTAGTCATTGAAAACTATAAAACTGTCTCTTTAATTACAAATTTATTCCGAATGACTTAAGATTTTAATGGATTTTCTTATTCAATAATACATGCACTTTATATTGACATTTTTAGTCATTTGTCGTCATCGTTCACAGCTGATTTGCTGAATATTTGCTAATATTTGGGGTTTTGTTCCTGCATCTGTGTTCACTGAAATAGCTGCAGCCATCTTGGATATTTTTGCTCTTCTGCTGTTTGCTAGAATTCTTGTGGCAGAGGTGAACATTCTTGCAGCTGGGTTATGGAGGCAGTTCATCAGGAGGCTCCTGAGCCTGTGCTCACAAAAAATCAAGTGCCAAACCATTTTTGGGTTTTACCTGACAGCAGAGAGGGAACATTTGAATTTACACCTACATGGTGGGTGGTTGGTAGTGACAGGCGAGATGAATCACTCAGTTGATTGTCTGCTTTAAAATTTTTATTATATTTAATCTCTGAAAAATGTGGCTTGCTGAAGGTCAGGTTCTGGCACCAGTATTATCTGCAGTAATGTTGACAGCTGTGGTACATCAGCAATTAAGACCTGGCACAGTGGATAATGTGACGGGGAAAAGTTTTGGTGGAAGGCTAACGTGAAAATATGTCATTTCAAGGAACCTCTTTTTAAAAAAAGAATGGACCTAGAAATGTACTTCTGGTTGCCCTGAAGCTCCACTGACTTTTTCTTCCATGCCTGGTACAGCCAGAATTAAATTGTCTGAAAATGATGGAGAAGGAGACAACTACAGAATTATTTGTGTGCTAAGGGAACTGCAGGAGATTGTTTGATCTAACCCCTGCTCTGTGCAGGACAAAATTCAAAGCCAGAGGAATTGTGTAGGATGCTGTCTGGTGAAGTTACAAAAACTCCAGGAAGAAGATTTTACAACCTGAGTATTGTGTTTGTTTATTCTTGTGTTTGACACACAATTTCCTCATAAATTTCTTTTTACTAATGCGTGCTTGTAAGTCAGGCTTCCTGGCATTCAGAATGCCTTTGCTAAGTAGATGTGCCAGGCTGTTTCTTTTTTTTTTTTCATTTGGAAATGTGTCATAAGAAGGTATTTTGCTGGCAACATGAGAGACATGTCAACAGAGGTTCTTTGAAAAGCTTTTAAGTATGCAGACAATCTGCGTTTTCCTACTCCTGATCTGTCTTTTAACTGTTTTGTTGGTGTCTTCATTTAGATTTATCTGAAAATAAACAGTAGCCTGTCACTGGGAACATCATTTTAATTGTAGTGTGAAATATCCAGTGCACATTCTTTTAAAAGCTCCAAATAGTGTACTATCAAATTATAACTTGCATCATTAGAAATATGTTACAAAAAATTTTAGCAATCATTTAACCCCCCTACCCATCTTCTCTTATGTGTTGCCCTTCAGATTAAACCAGAGAAGCTGCTGGTGGCCAGGGACACAAGGGTAGATGACAAAGAGGCATCTACTGTATTAATTAGGTGCTAAGTTTTAAAAAAGTCTAAGTACAGCGACATTGCTAAATGTTTATGGTAACAGTCTGTACACTGCCTGTTTTGTACTGGAAGAAAGGGAGGATGCTGCTTTCCTGTGAAATGTTGCTGACAGCCAGGAAGAGTGAAATACACTGGAAATTTTGTAAGGTAGCATTAGGAAGTGTATGGCTGAACTGGCAAACTAGAGCACAAATGCTGCAATAAAGTTTAGTTAATGAAGGAACATGAATAGTCAATTAAGTGTACTCTGCATATTTTAATATTATATAAAACATGATAAAAAAGCAGTCAAATTTTTATTCTTTCTTCTTTTCATATTTAATGAAATCTCATTGCAAACATATTAGCGTAAGAGTTGAAAATGTCCATTCTCTCTTTGAAAGAAAGAGAAATCTTGTTTAAACTCTGTTTCTCTATTACAAACTATGTCCATGCAGTCTACAGTGGTAGATGACATGGGAATTTTGTTTTGCTTCAGCTGATGCATTTATGTGAACATGGAGTTGGAAGTGAAGTTCCCCACTGCTGACACCCTTGAATTTTGTATTGTCATTTTTTGTGAGCATAGTTAACTTCCTTTTTTGTGTTGACAGAGCAGTGTCTCTGTTGTGTTAACATAAAAATGATTTATTAGATGTGTTTTATGCCATCATTCCTTGGATAGTTTTAATTTGGCATAAACAAGGGCTTCCTCTGAGCACAGCTGTCCCTCCCTGCCTCCCTCCGTATCCCACAGCCTTTGCCTTGCTGGGGATTGTGTTTGTGGGGCTCTGCAGTGACCCCCACGAGGGAAACATCTCTGTTGAAACGAATCTCTGTTTAATGAGCTGATTCAAAGCCAGTGGTCCTTCAGCTTTGTTCAGGACATGGCTTCACGGACGCGCATGGAAGCACAAAGGAGAGGAGTGGTGGGGATGGGAAACTGAAGCAGGAGGTGTAGAGGGGACTCGACCCGCTTGTCAGCAGCCTCATCTCAGGGCACTTGATCTGATCTTGGATCTCATCATTAGCAGGAGGGTGGCTGTCTCCTTTCTTTAGTAACATGAGGTTCCTAACCAAGGCATCCCCTTCTGCTGGCTCACCGCTCCTCCCTTCCTCTCTGTCCGGGTGGGTGTCAGGATGCTGCAGCTTTATTTGAGGCACAGGATACAGATGGAGGAGCCTGTGTTGGTGCCTTCCTGAAGCTGGGTTTATCCTGGGCTTTTCACCATGGTAGGACTGAGGAAGAGGGAGGAGAGAAACCAGCCAGCCCTGCCATATTGTCTTCTGTGATATTCTTTTCTATTATTCACTTCTTTTAGGCTTAGAAAAGGGCACAGGAAATGAATTTTGCTCTTGGACACTAAATTACACTCCTTTCTAGGCTCCAGAGTTTTTGAAAGTAGATGGTTTATGCCAGATTTAGTAAAAATTAGTTTTGTTTGAAGCACAAACCTATTCAGCCATAGTTTGCTAGGTACTGGAAAATAAAGAAGTGCTTCTAAATGCATAGCTTTCCTAACTGTCACTGACTCAGAAATAAGGATTTAAACATAAAGAGTACTGCTTGTCTTTACAAAGAGCATCCATTTTCTTCTCACATTTCTTTCTGTTTTGGAGGAAGTGAGAATGAACCATGAGATGTGGGCTTCCCCTTCATGAAATAACTAATTTTGTAAGGTATTTTTATACAGAAAACAGATGACAATATCTCCTTGGTTTTCTTTCATTAATGACCCATTTGGGTTTCTCCAGAGAGCACTTCAGGCTCATCTGGGAACCCTAAATTGCAAGCTCTGCTGAATACTGATTTTTCTTTTTACAGCTTTTTGACTTTTTATGGTACGCCTAAGTATAAGAAGTTTAAGATGATCAGGAGAAGATCTTTATAAAAAAGATCCTTTGTAAAGGGTTTTATATTTAATCTTAAATAAATATTAATGCGGAGAACTGTCACATTGGTTGTTCTTCATTACCCGTGAATTCTGACAGTGGGTTTCAAGTGAAGCAGTGGGGGAAGGTTGTTTGTCACAAATATTATTGGCAGAAAGTCAGGCATATTCTACAGTTTCATATGAATGATATCCCCTGAAAGTCAGCTAGCTTCCCAACCAACTCTGCTTGCTGTGCCTTAGCAACAAGGAAAAATCTGTTGCCACATGGAAACGGATTGGGATTCATGACAACACTCCCTATATCCAGCCGCCTTCAAACAACGGTAGCGTTTCATCTACTAAACACAGCACCCGTGTCTTACTTCTGCTTAAAACAACCATCATTTAGACAGTAGCAAGTGTTGTCAAGTGCAAAAATTTCAAAGGTGGCAAAGTGATAAGTCATATTGTTCAGTAATTTTTTTCTCCCTTCCCCCACTGCTTGCCTGGCACGAGTAAGCACTGGGAATAAATGAGCAAATAAACTCCTGCAGAAATTACTGCCTTCTTGTGTTGCAGGTTGAGGAGGGTGTGCCAGGCAGGTACAGCCCAGCTTTGTTTCAGCATTTGTGTTCAGATCAGGGGTAGAGTGGAAACTCTCTAGTCATTGTAGCTGCTTGCTTTTAGCAACTCCAGAAAATCTTTTTGATAAAAAACCCCATAGGTTTCTATCAGTTGTAACAGTTGTTGTGGTTTCTGTCGCTCTTATGGCATTATCATTGTCATGGTTCATAACGAGGGAACAAAATCTGGTTGAGACACAAATAATTGCTTTTTGCTTTGTGCATGGAGTGGGAGAGAAGCCTGAGGGAAATTAAGTAAATACCTCTGGTGGATTTTTAAAATTTTTCCTGAGCCACTGTGTTCTTAGAGCTGGACGATCATTGGAGAGGAAAGTACAAGAAGATGATTGTTTTTGAGAGTGAATTTGTATTCAGCTTTATTTATGATCCTTTTTCCATACGCTCTCATGGCTGGAATGTGAGAAGTTTCCAGCATGAGTACTTGTGAAAGTGTATTTTAGGTTTGGATGCTTAAATTCTTGTTGGATATGTGTCTGAATATATAATTTCCTTTGTGGTCACATTAGCCAATTTAGGATTCAGGTGTTGAGTAGTTGCAGAAATCCCCCTGTCAGGGAATAGAAATGATCTCATTACTAGGTGGTCTGTGCTACACCATGTACATTTCAAAATGAGATGATTTTTTTTTGTTCAGGCTATTTATATTTAGGTAATAACAACACTGAAGCATTTGCTTAATTTTAAGTATATTGAGTAATTCAGTTTGAAATGCACAAGTGTTTTATTAAATTCTTTAGGGATGTAGTGTCAGTGCCCTGAAACTATGAACAATTGTTTTGTTATATTTGTACATAACAAAAATGTTTCTAGAACTGCTCAGCAACATGGAGTTGATCATGGGCATGTTTGCAATATAAGCTCTAGTCAAACAGACAAATATTAATGAGTGTGTTGTAAACAGAAAACAGGTAAAGTTTGATTGCACATTGAAAATTCCTAAGCATAAAATATTATGCTCATATTTTGGAAACACAACCGGTTAAAAACCTAGATATTTGGAAAATCTGGAGTGGAAGCCTGAACAATTTACTGGGGAAGAAAAGCCATGATTCTGCCTTTCCTCATTTCTGTTAGTTTTAAAATAAATCCCACTCTGGAAGATTTAGCAAAAGGAATAATCTTGACTAAAAATGAAATCCTTCATTCCCATTTTTGTCATTCTTTTTTCTCACTGACTGCACATGAATATCAGAAGCTCCTAGAAGAAAGGCAAAACGTTTCTGTTCCATATTTGAAATTATTATTTTCTTACAATTTCTATAGCCTCTTTTGAGGTGTTACATTATGACTTCTAGTGTAGACAGGTTGCTGGCTGCTACCACTGCACTAAATCCCAGCTGAGGAAAGCACTTGAACTGGAGCTTGAAGCACTCTTGCTTTGTTTCTTTCTGGGCATGCTGGTGATTAAATTGCTAGCAGATGTATGGAGCATTGCTGATGCTACTGTGACTGCAGTGCTGGCAATGGCAGAAATATCAGCAGTTGTTGGAACAGCTTGGGCAGGAGGCGAGGCACAAGCAACTTGTAGGCAAGTCATTCTCCCAAGCTGAGATGTGGCCAAAGCAAAAATTCAGGTCTAAAAATGAGGAGAAAATTCAAATCTATCTCCAAAAAAATATGACTAAATCCATGCACTATACTACCCTTATCCCTTGATCTGAGCGTTAACCAGGTTGTAGTAAATGCACAGAGAGTTGCTATAGTGGACCCAGCTCAAAACCCATGGAAGGAACTAAGTCAGCATCTTACAGTAAGATACAGCTTGTTCTTTCCAATGGAACCATTACTATACTCTGTTGTGTAGTATTTTGTGGGGGAATTTCTTTCCAAACCTCTAAAAAAACAGTCCATGCCGATAATTAAAATATTATCATCAATACCTTTGCATTCTTAACTTTAAATAATGTCATAAATTCTCAGCTTGTTTTAAAAATAACTGTACTGTTGAAGCAATACTAATTTAAATTTAATTATAGACTTTGTGTAGTAGTACTAGTCATTAAATTAGCCTCTGCTTCTAAAAGTCTACCTAGCATATTTAATTGTTTGGCTTAGAGTCCTATAGGCTGATCATTCATATAGATTGTAGATAAATATTTCCTTCTGGTTGTTTCAATTACTTGCTGATCACTTTATTTTAATCCCCATTCTTTTCACGTCATTACTCCTTGAGATTTTAATGATTTTAAACAGCACAGTAAACTCCTTTATAATGTTCGCCAATTCAGACTAAATTTTCTGTGGTGTATTCAGACTTGATACTAGCAGTCCTATTCCAAAACCTTCTCTGTGACTCTGTCCTGTCCTGTCATGTGCAGGTTGTGTCCCCACACTAGGACAATGCCATCCCTGTGCCATGTTCATAGTTCAGACTCTGAAAGACAGAGGACCTTTCCCTGCCTCTTTCTTCCTGCATCCCCAGCAGGGAAGATGAAGCTGCCTATGCACACCTACTCACGTGTGATGGGACAGCCCTGCTGGAGGACAACCAGTGCTCTGGAGCTCCTGCACATAGGGTCTTCTGTCCCAGGACCACACGTGCTGCCATAGCCCCGTCCTCTCCCTGACATGGGGTTTGGCAAAGCTTCTCCTCAAGCTGGCAAAGAGGCACATGGGGATGCCAGGGTGGCAGTAGCTAGAAAGCAGCACTTGGCATGGCCAACAATAACTGTTCCAAGGTAGTTTTCATTAGAGATGAGCTGTTTGCTTGACGACTAATTAATTTGCTTTAAAAGCACATTCTGGCTCATTCTTAGAGCGATTTGCAAATGCATTTTCAATTGGTGTGTATGTCAAAATAATTTTGGGGGAGCAGCCTATATTTACCAGATATCTTCAGGGAGGAGTGGTGCTTCCCCAGCAGAGCCAGAGCCACCCAAAATCTGGGGTCTTTGAAGATAGGCTGGGCTACTTATCCACTACCTCTTCTCCTCCTGTAGGCAACTGCCCAGTTTATCCCCAACAGCCAAAGCAGAGTCTGCTGAACAGAGGTGTGCTCAGTACCTAATATCTATTGAGGAAAGAAAAGAAAAGAAAAGAAAAGAAAAGAAAAGAAAAGAAAAGAAAAGAAAAGAAAAGAAAAGAAAAGAAAAGAAAAGAAAAGAAAAGAAAAGAAAAGAAAAGAAAAGAAAAGAAAAGAAAAGAAAAGAAAAGAAAAGAAGAAAGATCTATCATGGTAGCTAGGACATAAAAATCCTAAATTTCTGTATCAATTTTCCTATTCCAGAAAACCACTTCCTGGTTTTTTTTTTTGGTTTTTTTTTTGTTTGTTTTGTTTTTTTGTTATTGTTTTTTCCTATCCAGTTTCTATTTTCTTATGCTTTTAGAAATTTTGGGTTCCTGCATAGCAGGCTAAATGTACTCTCATGGTCTCTCCAGTGTTTCATCTTTTCTCTGCATTGATGTGGGTTCAGGCTGCCACTGAAAAGCTGTTGTCCTGTCCTCCCTCATCCCATTTCAGGGCTGTGAATTCCTCCCATCTTCCGTGCACCAGAACTAGTACTTTGTGGTCTGAAGGATAAACTAGAAGTTTTGGGTTCTTTTCTGTACTGGTTTTCAGCATCAGACACCTTTTGCAGACTCCTTAGAATTTCTTCCTAATATTTAATCTAAATCTACCCTGTTTCAGTTTAAAATGATTACCTGCTGTCCTTCCACTACACTCCCTGATAAAAAGTGCATCTATGTCCTTCTTGTTGGCCTCCTTTAGATACTGGAAGATACTACGAGATCTCCCTGGAGCCTTCTTTTCCTCAGGCTGAACAACCCCAACTCTCTCAGCCTACCTCCATGGGAGAGGTGCTCCATTCTCATGCTCAACCCAGTGGCCCTCCTCTAGGCTTCCTCCAAGAGATACCCCATCTTTATTATACTGGGAGGCTGACAAATGGATGCAGTACTCCAAGTAGGGGTCTCACAAAAGTGCAGTAGAGGTATAGAATCACTGCCCTCAACCTGCTGCTCCTCCTTCTTCTGATGCAGCCCAGGATACAGTTGGATCATGTCCGGTTTCTCATTCTCCAACATGCCCAAGTCCTTCTCCACAGGGCTGGTTTCAATCCACTCATCACTCAGCCTGTGTCCATGTTTGGGATTACCCCAACCCAAGCACAAGACTTGGTCTTGTTGAGATACATGAGGACTGCACAGGCCCAGCTCTCAAACCTGTCCAGATCTCTCTGGATGGAACCACTTCCCTCTAGAATATCAGTCACACCAGTGAACTTGTCATCCCCAGACTTGCTGAGGGTGCACTCAATCCCATTGCCCACGTTCCCATGTTAACATCAGGATGTTAAATAATATGGTCCCAGAGGGACACCACTCATCACTGGTCTCCACACAGCCATCAGGCCATTGACCACAACTCTTTGAATTTGTCCATTTCCTTATCCACTGTCCATCTGTCAAATCCATGTCTCTCTATTTTAGTGACAAGATATGTGTGGGATATCCTTGTTTTACACAAGGTAAATGGTATATGTCAGTCTCTCTTATCCATCTCCACTGTAACCCTGTTGTAGGGGGCAACCAAATTTATCTCAAATTTATGAGTTTCACCTTACACTGTCATGTAAGTGCACACTGCAGTACCAGTATTCTCCCTGGGTGATCCTCCCTGTCCTCTGTCAGTGCCAGCCTGGGAAAGGAGCAGGGAAATCCATGCATAAACTTTGACTGTGCTGCTGCAGTGAGTGAGGCTTGTGGAATGAAAGACTTGGACAGAAACCAAGAGAAGTGGTGGTATGTAGGGCTGCTGCAGAGCCAAGGTGTTAATGACATGCCAGCTAGGAAGAGTAAGTGGGATCCAAGGCAGTGCTGCACTCTTTCAGCATCTTTGTTGGGTACAAGAGAGGAAAATTAGGCTTATATGTTATATTATTTCCATATGGAGCTACTGTAATGCATGGAACTACACTAAGGCTTGTGATGAGTGTGGAAGGGTAAACAGCGATAGGAGCCTCTGTGGTTCCTCTTCCCTTCCCTTTCTAAAAATACAGGGACAAGAATATGGAGAAAAAAGCAGGTGGTGTTACTGAAATATGGATTCTGTAATTCTTACAGGGTGTGAAGGGTGTGAGAATTGGATCTTTCTCAAAGCAAGGAATTAATTATGCTGCTTACAAGTTGGAATAATGTGAGGGTGCACCACATGAGCTTCCTGTTGTAGTGCCAGTGCACCTCCACAATGCCTTCTTGTCCACTTCCAGGCTCATTTTAGGCAGTGTTTATTTGTATTTGTGTGGCTTGTAGTAAGATAGAAGTTGCAAGTAAGCATCAGTAGAGACAATATCTTGACTTTTAATAATGACAAGATATGGGAGGATCATAGTGAGTAAGAGTGGGGTAACCTGTTTCTTGTGGAGATGTTTATCCTGTCTCTGCCTTTCAGAGTCCTGGTTCACTGTGAATGTTATAATTTTAAATCCCAGTCTTTATTGATGAGTGGTAAGATTTTGGCACTTGCATGTCCCTGCTGTGAAGACTTATTTGTGATTTTTCTTTCTGTCTCCTCAAATATGAATACTCTCTAATTCCACTGAATGATCAGTTATTCTTGTGTAATGTAAGACAGAGCACAGAAAATCTGCCTTTTCTCTGTGCCATATTGTATAATTGCATTATGTCTCTTGTAATCTCTCCTTTGTAAGGTAAATAGTTTTTTCTGTCTTTTCTCATGTTAAAATGTATCCAAATCCTTTATTATTCCCACTATTATTGTCTGAATCCCCTCTAACAGTGCAGCATTCATTTCTTGAGAAGCTGTTATGAGTGCAACATGTGTCACAGCAGAGATAATGCTGATCTACATGAGTCACCTCCCCACCGGTCACCATTTTATTCACCATTTATCCTAATTTCTTTTAACTACAGTTAACAATTTCATTTAGAAGAGTGGTCTTCCTTGAAAAGGGTTCTGTGACCCTGAGGTGTCTTTACTGAATTGATAAAGTTTGCTTTAAAAGTATGTGTAATTACATTTTCTCCCTCTAGTACATGCTGATTTCAATATTGAGCTCATCACAATATTTTCTTTTCACCCAGCATTTTTTAGGTTTATCTTGATATTCTTCACTGTCATTTTTCATCTTTCCTGACCAAATAATTGTGTCTTATCTATAGGTTTTGCCATCTCATTGTTCATCTTCTTTTCCAGATAAGAATAAATGTAAAAAAAACATAGAACTGAGTTTACCTTTTTCCTGATCTGAAACAATTATTATTTGGAGACGTATTTAGATGAATTGATAAATTCTTTTTATGTAGATTTCAATAGCTAAAAGACTAGATTGCAGCTACTTTTTTTTTTTTTTCATATGCCGAAACCATAAGAAAACTAACAGTCTACCAAATTATCTTACAGACCCTGTCCAGAAGAATTTCAAATCCCTATTTGGAAACTCCTTCAAATAAGGTACTTGTGAAGCTTCTTTTTAATTCTATTTCATCAAACAACATGTGAGGAATGCTTCTGCTTCAGTTCAACCTTTTAATGGTAGCTTTGAAGACACTTGTGAATGTGACCTGCAGTTAAATCCAGTTAAGAAGTTAGTTATCACTTAGTGTGTGTGTGGAACAAATCATGTCCTTCTATTACTGAGTTTGCAAAATGAATTGTTGTTAATTTCAGTGTGCACTTGCTTCCCAGTCACTTCAATGATTGCCACTGTTTGGCTTACTTTTACACTATTTGAGAACTGTGGTTTGCATGCAACAATATGCATGTCTGGCTTGCTGTCTCAGGTCTATTCTGTATGCCTTAAAAAGTTCCTAAACGTAGGAAGCAAACAAACAAAAAGATGAAACCAAACAGCATCAAGTTAGTTCTTTGTGTCACTTGGTGTGTATTGATGGGACAGTCAGGAAACATCACAAAAGGAGCCCAAGGTAAATTCTTCAGTAAGGAGTACAAGGAGTCTGGGTGGAACATGATTTTATGGAAGACTGATTTAAGTTCTGTTTTGACAGACACATCTGCAGCCTTGAGGTGCAGGGTAGAAATCAGGTGTGGGGGAATCAGAGGTGTGTCCATTCTGAAAGATCATGTCCTCCTGTCAATGCATGGATGAACTGATCTACAGCTGTCATAGGAAACCTCCAAAGGTTCTGAACGAAAAGAAAAGACTATGAAACAGTGTTTCAGTGTGTATTAGGCTTGAAATAAATTATTTAGCCCAAATACATTGGAAATTATATCTATTTTAAACCGTATTTGTGTGATTTTGCAATAGCTCATGTGTCTCTGCTTTGCTAGAATAACATGTGTTTTCATTTTACTGTTTCTCAAAGGTAAAGCTGATGGATGGATAGTAAAAACTCTCCTTTTCTAGGGCAGCCAATCTAAAATCAGCCCAGCTCATAGGGCACCTGCAACACATGATACAACTGGCAGAAGCTGGGGTGCATTTCCTGTGAGACTTTGTGTGCTTGCTTGTCATTTACCTGTGAAGAAGGCATTGCTCAAAGGGAGGGAGTGGACAGTGGCAAGGCAATTTACTTCAGCAGGAATAAATCCCTGTTTGTCACAGTTTTCAATTTCTCTTTTCATTCAGATTTATGGAGAAAGTTCTTCCTGTGCTGGGAGAGCTCTCAGGAATATTTTTACTCTACAAGCTTCTGACCTGATTAAAGACAGGGTGTACCTTACTGGCATTTGCAGGTAAATCAAAATAATTTGTTTTAATCAGTTTTAAGAGTATTTGCATTTATCCATGCCTCTATGATTTGACAAGAGAGTAAATTCTGAGTGAAAGATTCTGCATATGTCATTAAGAATTGAAAAAATTTTCTTAAAACATTTCTTTAGTGTCTCATGTACCTTAATATGTTTTCTTGCATTACAATGTCAGTTTTCAGAAAACAGCAGTGGCCTGATTGTATATCCATTTATTCAAATGCTTATGATTTTCATATACAATAGTGTTTGTCAGTTATTTTGTTGGAAAGAAAGAGTATTAATTTCAGCCCTGATTTGGAGTTATAAAAGAGCTTAATTGTATTCTAGGATTTAGTGACACAGTGATTCCTGCATGTAATTTATGGAATATTTCTGTAATGAAGTGATTTTCCATTTGTGTTGCCTTGTAGCATAAATGCTTCCTCCTATTTTCAGTTATACCAAAATATACAGCTCTCTACTATAGCACCATTCATTCACACCTGTGTTTAGGAGAAATCCATTACTTTTTAATTATTGTTTAAATATATCTATTTACCATTAAAAGTACATCCCAGAGCAGCACTTAAAGGTCTTACATATATTGTTTAGCTATACTGATTATGCCTATGCTCAGAAAGAAAAGAAAATCCTGAGGCTAAAAATTGGATTTTATTTATCTCATGCATCTTTGGATGAACTGTATGCAGCACAAATTGATAAAAATGCTACATATTGCAAAGTATGCTACATGAATCAGGTATGTAAGGGAACTTGCTCTTCTAACATAAGTTCCCTCATTGTAGCTGGAGGTATCCCCTGAGGCTTGCCAATATAATTTCTTCCCCTGAAATGAATAGGTTTACAAAAATTAGGATTTGAGACAAAGAGTTTTCTGTGCTGAGCAAAAAGGCTTTTTGATAGCTTTAAAAATAGCTCTTTATTATAAAAGAATGCTTTAGCATTGCTGTAGCTTAAGAAGTGATGTTTTGCTTATTTTCAGGAGAAGCTGTGTTGGATCAGAACTCGTAGACTGGCTTTTGGAGCAGTGCCCTTTTGTCAAGTGCAGATCTACAGCAGTTGGAGTGTGGCAGCTCCTCCTGGATATGGGCATTATATTGTCAGGTCAGTCCTGCCAGTACTTCCAGTGAGAGGAAGGCTATCCCTTTCTCCTGCATAGGACAAGAGTTGTGGTTTTGATCAGAGGAGGGAAAGGAAAAAAGCACAGATTGATCAAATTTTCTTGCCAGTTCTTTATTCTACTATCTTTTCGGGAGGCTCACGTCCGTGACCTTTTATTTCACAAATACCAAAGATCAATCCCCTGTTTGTGGCAATTTCGTTCCCTTTGCTTTTGCAACAGTAATTGCCTATTATCAAGTTGCAGACAGAGTGCTGGTCTTTTCCAGCCTTTCTTTTTCTTTCCCACAAGTTATTTTAGGTTTCTCACAAGACAGCAGCTGTTTAGCCACTGCAGATCATGGCTTTACCAGATGACTTCTGTAACTATTAATGATTTTCTTTTCCTCTCTGTTTTCCACAGTTTTTAATTACAGTGGGTTGAGAGAGGACCCAGGTCCTTGAGATGGTAGTGAGGCCAGGTCCTACCCTGCTGTCCCCAGCTCCCCCACCAAACTGAGGGATTTGGTTCAGATAACATGGTTGGTGATAATTTCACTGGTAACCAGCCTCTGGATATCTGATGCTTTGAGGGTGGGACTGCTTAGGCAGCTCAGATTAGGTTATACTCCACCCTGGGGTCTGTGCTAGACACTTAACCCCTTTCTTGTGAAAAGGTGAGGAGTTGTGGAAGATTTCTGCATGTGTACACTGACAGTGTAAGGGTTTTTTTCAACTAAACTGACAGCATGTCTGGTGGTGCAGCCTCAGCAAGGCTTAAATTACTTGTTGCAGGAGCTTGTGCTTTTGGCTTTGGACTCTGTCCCTCCTTCCCTATCAAGTAAATTTTTCAGGGAAGACAACAAGTACATCTTCTTATCCAGGTTTAGTCTACAAATCCAGTAGCCCTGAATTTGAGAAGAAGCTGGAATAATGATGAGCTGCATCCCCGTTACTACACTTTGTTTACTGGTGCCTGATCATTACTGAAAACAGTATAGAAACCAATGGAAACTGAGTAATCTAACAAAAAAGAGAAAGGTTTTAATTCCCTAAACCTGAACTGATTCTGAAATTGACTAAACACTCATCAGTCTTAAGGCTTGAATTTCAGGCTCCTGGAGATCTTTAAACTGAGGTTTTGGGGTTTTCCTCTTTGGATGCACTGAATTAAACTGAGGATTGTTTCTGTGCTGAATATTCAACCCTTTTTCCCAAGTGATGGTACAACTCAGCATTAAGATCAAGTGTAATACAGAATGTATATTACATGGTGAAGGTTTAAAGGGTATCTAATATTATTTTTCTAACAGTGGACAGACAACTCTATTTTCAAGACAGTCATGCTTTCTACCAGTTCTCAGCGGATGAATGTACCTACCTTTTCTGTGAATTTGAGAAAGAGGAAGCATGGAAGAATGGAGTAAAGCTCCTACTTCAACTACTGCCACTGTCTCCTCCCAGGATTGACATGTGCAATCTGTAAGTGTGTGTGTACAGCTGTTTGCAACTTCTATTGACTATTTTATAAGTATCTGGCCTTATAATGACACTGTTTACCCCCAAATCACCTTGCAAATGAGACAGTTTTTTCGGGGGGGTTGGAAAATCTTGTAGAGATGTGCTTTCCATCTGAGAAGGTCAGTATGGGTACAAAAATGGAGGCACTTGACTAGGAGTTTTGGACATATTACAGTTTTTAGGCACTGTATTGCTGCCTCTAGCTTGCAATGCCCTCTACCTGGGCACGTGACTTTTTTTTGTCTTCTCTTACATTTGGAAGTTTGGCATTAATTTGGCAGCAGGGATGCTCTGGTGCTGATTGACGAGCAGGTCAGATGCCCTTGTCATGTGTCAGGATCAGGTTTCAGATGGATTGACAAGATGGGTGGAGATGTGGTACCTTCGGTCATTTGATTTTAATTTCCTAATGTATTTTTGCCAGAGCTCTGTAAACTCACTTTATTATTCCTTTTTCAGAATATGCCTTTTAAGAGTTTTACTTCCTATGTGTCTCCCCTTTCACTTGACTATTGTATGTTATTGTGCTCTTTGTGCTCAGGTGTCTGCACTGAGTGGCTAGAAGGAAAACATAGTTATTTGTTCCACAGTGAGAGGCCAAAATAGAAGAGAAAGGTGTTAGTGAGAGTTCTGGAGGCTCATGACTATTTACTATGCTTTAGTAAATCTGCAGGAGCTGGCCTGAACAGACAAGTTGAGTTAAATTCTTTCATTGTCCTTAGCATGATGATCCTCCAACTCAATACTTTGGAGAACTATTACCCTGTCAGTACCAGAATTTATTCTTTTTGATGCCAAAGACAAATCTTTCTTCTATGAGTACCTTCCTTCTCTGCATACTAGCTTTTAAAACTGCTCATTCTCAAAGATGAATATCCAGTAGAAATATTTTAAAGGAGCACAAAGTCAGAAGACCCTGTAAGCTGTCTCAAGCCCAGATTCTTACATTCACACATGCTGAGTTGGTAGGAAGAAACCTCAGTAATTTGGCTGCATGGTTCAGGGCAGAAACTTGATTCCCCTCCCTACTGCTGACTGCCCTCACCAATCAAATATTGGCAGTTTTGGAGTGGAGATTCCCTTCAAAATTCATTTATTTGATCAGCTTGAGTGAGTGTAGACAAGTGACAAGAACCCCAAGCCACTAGAGCAGCGGGACTGAAAATGATCTTCTAAGCAGCTGACTCACATGGGAGAAAACCTTTGACTACTTTTGCAAATAGAAATTCTTGTCTTCCAGCCAACTCTGGTGCTAAATGGTGTGTCTGCCCCTTAAATATCAGGGCATTTTGATCTTGATTTTAGTGGGAATTGGGATTTTTCTCATCACTGTAAATCAGACCACTTTTCGTGGTTTGTGTCTCCTTGTTCAAAGGATTTGAATCAGAAGGGAAGGACAGATGGGTCATATTGATATGTTACGTGAAGGATGCTGGGTAGGAAAATGGATTGAAGGCTTTTTAAGTTCAAGTTTACACTCTGCAGTTTTATCATTTCAGTGCAACTGTCATTTCCAGTGGAAGATGATCCCTGTCACATGAATTGAACAATTATTCATTAATGTACATTTCCAGCTCCTTCCTGCTCACATTATTCAAATTTGAGTTGAAGCTGGATTCCTTTTGGGAATATTGTCACTGAAAAATTGTTTTCTGGAGCTTTTACCTGTCAGATTGTGAGGGTGCTTTTTGAAAAAGTATATATTGTAGGAATTGAATTTTAAATAATGCTGTACCCTTGAGGGAATGTGATGTTAAAGCAGAAGGAGACTTTTCCAGGTTCAAAATTCTTCATGCTTGATGCAAATAATAAACTGCTAAAACACAGCC
Source organism: Cyanistes caeruleus (assembly GCF_971803275.1). Taxonomy (NCBI): domain Eukaryota; kingdom Metazoa; phylum Chordata; class Aves; order Passeriformes; family Paridae; genus Cyanistes; species Cyanistes caeruleus. The sequence continues at coordinate 121,173,936 of NC_141701.1, forward strand.
AGAAAAGCAATAGGTGTGATGAGATGTTTGTTAAAGTTGTCTTACCTGGTTAAATAAAGCCATATACTCCTTTTCATGAGGAAAGAGGGCAATTCTAAAAAACTTTCCTTGCAGGGTTTGTCTTTTCTTGACTATATAAGCTGTTTTGCATATCATTAAGATATAAGATATCATTAAGATATTTTTATAATTTAATATTTTTGTACTCAGTTTTCTGTCTTAGCTCTTCTCACAATCTATAATGACTGCATTAACCCTATAAGTACGTAGGGGTAGGGCAACTCTTACTTCATTAATTAGATTCCCTGCTTTTGATGAGATCAGAAGCAAATGCCCATTTGTGCACCAGAAGGGAGCATTGGCTGTCTCCTGGTGGTCCCAGGAGCCAGATGCTCTGTCTCCTCTGCAGCTGTGAGCAGCAGCCTTGTGCTTGCCTGGGCTGCTGGATGCATCAGTGGGTCCCTGGGGTACCATGGTTCTGCTCTCCCAGAAGGAGTCTGTGGACCTGAGTAGGCAGCAGCAGCTCTGGGCACTTCCTCCAGCAACTATTCTGGAAACCTTGTTAAACTAACATAGCTCAGATTTGACTTGCTGTATGGATTTTTGAGTGATCTTTATTTGCTCCTGCTCAGTTTTAGTGGTCTTACCAAATTACTACAGGAAACTCTACAATGAAAGTACCAGTCTGAAGTCTGAGATGTGCTTATGATTCCTGAATAAATGCTCCCTGTTGGCCTTGGTGGAAATTCCTTACACTCAATAAAACATTGGTGGGAATTCACCATGGAAAACAAGTCAGAACATAGCAGATTTTCAGCAGCTCACGCTAATCAGAAGGCTAATGTTGTGTGTATTCCACAGGATTCAGACCCTGTAAATGGTGTCAAATTAGATGGGACAAATGCAGAGGCTTCTTAGGGCTGTTAAACACCCCGTGTTAATCACAGTCATTCTACTTGAGTAGAAAACAAGTGAATATGGCAATAGCCTGGGAACAAAAAATCTAAATTGAAAGCTGTGCCATGGACTTCCTTAAAACCTTGAGCAATCACTTAGGCTCTTATTCAATGCCTCCTGAATTCTTTCCCAGTTACTGCAAGGTTGTTGTATCAGGTGTTTAATCCTTGTGTGCTTCTATTTCCTTCTTTGTAAATGGGAGTGTTTATAACAATTCCCAGAACCACTGGTAGACTCAGTGAACATTTCAAGAATGCACTTGGTACCTGAGACTGTTGAAATGTAGCCCATAATATTTTTTAAAATTATTGGAAAATATGTTAACAGATTTTTTTTTTCTTAATATTGCATTGATTTTTATTTTCAGGATTGTTGCTCTGTCTTCCATCCTGAAACATTTTTCATTTTATTGATATCAGGAAAGTAACCATTCTTAAAAGTAATTTGGTTTTAATGCTAATAACCAGGATGGGATATTGATTTAGTTACTGCCTTATGGAGTTCCTGGAAAGCTTTTGCTGAACACAAACAGCTCTTGGTTATTGTATGGAAACTGACTTACCTGCTTGCAGATCTAGGACATGCATCCCTGCATCTCACTCTGCTTAGCAGACTGAGCCCACAGATCACTGAACTGTGTAAGCACTAATTTGCCTGGGCTTTGTAGCTCCTGTTTGGTACCAGGCTCACTAGGTCCTAGCTGTCCACTTTTGAAAAAATTTAAGGTGATAACTGTTGCTTTTGTCCATTAGCCTGGGTGTCATAATATACCCTTCCCCCCTGATTCTGAAGAGCTGACTCTAATTTTTAGTGTATTCATGGTTTCAGAAGTATTTGATACTCATAGGCAGATAAATACTGGGGGAGTATTTTTAAATAGAAAATGAAGTGATAAAGGCCCAAGAAGGAACTAGCTATGCTATGTGCTGATCTGGGTTTATAGATTGCATCTGTGGCTGTGTCTATTGGGCTGCTATCTTCTGCCTCCAACTTGGAACAATCAGGTCCTAGCCTGGTTCTGAGAGATCAGAAGAGAACAGATGTGTAGGGGAACATCTAGAGAGTTCAGTTATTTTAATCGCATTCCAAATTATAAAGAGAAAACCTGAATAAATCAGTCTTTGTAAATTAAAATGCATTCATTTTTTTCTTTTGGGCTGTTTGTAACATTTAAAATGTTAGATCACATTTTCTTTGACTAGGAAAGGCAGTTGTGAAAATAATTTTGATTTTAATCTGAATTACCATTTTGATCTGATTTTGCTTGCCCCAGAATGAATGCATGTGTCATTCTGTGCTTTCTGACCTTAATTTTTTAATCAGGGAATGAAATTTCATGGGATGTAAGAACCACAATATACCAGCTGCATATTCCAGATGTGTTGCCAGCTCTCTCCCTAAGGACATCAAGGCATATAAGCAATTAAATAATTTAGTCAAAGACAGAAGCTTCTGCTAATACCTGGGATTTATGTTTATTACAGCAGCTGCAGTTTTGTGTATCTGTTCAGCATGCTGGCATGCTTCTTGAATACCATGAAAAGTAAAGATCTCAAGGGCATTTCCTTTTACTTCTCGTAGTTCTAACCCTATCACTTTGGTATAATGCTTCTGATTGTCAATAAAGCTTCTGAAAGGTTTACAGATATTTTAGTGATGGGAATTAGACCGTTTTAAAGATCAACTCAGTCTTATCCTGTACTGTCCACTTTTGTGTGGCTGTTTCCATGTGGGCCAGACTTCTGGGACAGTTTCTGGGAGAGTTCTACCTTCACTGCCTCACTCTTGACACATTAAGTCTCTTTCTTGTGAGTTACTGTCAAGACAACCTAATATTGTTCTCAGCCATTACTTTAGTTTGGTTGTTTATGGCTTCTTAAATGTATTGTTTTCACTTTCAGTTATTTTTCCTGAATATCGAATTTCTCGTGTCACAGAATTGTTTTGATGTTTTCATCTTGTCCGTTTTCATCTACATGAAGTTGTACTCCACAGGTCCTGCTCCACATCTTAGCAAAGCTGGGTGGTGGGCAGATAGAAAACTCTTTGCTCTGTTTATAGAGTATGTTTTTGACTGCAAAATATGCAGTCAAATAAGCAACTCTGATTGAAAGGGTCCTGCATTCTTCAGTTCTTCATCATATTTTTATAGCTGAAGAATTCTCTCATTGCTTCATGTTGGTCGGATAAAAAGAGTTCTTGATAGCAAGGGACAAAGGGTGTACTCTGTCATTACTGACATGATTAATTATTGTCGTGTTGCAGTCCTCATTTTGATGTGGAATCTCAAAGGCCCTTTTACATTAGTGCCTGTGGCTACACAGTTCCTTACTTTCCAGGAATCAAAAGATGTTGAAACAGAATGAAAGAAATAATAAAATCTTATTTTTATTTTTTAAGGCCTGATCAAAAAATAGAAGATACAGCAGAAACCAATGCTGAAATTCTTGCTCGTCTCACTTCTGCGGTAAGGTCATTGCATCAAAGTTTGAACTGATCGTGTTTGAAATATTGTCATGTTTTGGATCCTTTCAAATTAAAGACTTAGTCTAAGTGAACAGATGTTTGTATATGAAGACAGTTTTTTTAGTCTCTGGAAGGGGAGAGTTTTACTGAGGTCTTAGTGTACAATTCTAAAGCTATTAAAATCAACCCAAGCAAGGACTGCAGCAGCCTGCTCTTGTAATAGATGCTGTCCATGGCCCAGAAGAGACCAACCTGGAGGACCAAGGTGACTTCTGTGTGATGTGCTTTACACTCGGCCCCTCGTGTTCAAGTGCACATCCATGGGAGACAAAGGGAGAGAAAAGTCTTCAGGAGCCCTTGTGCAGATTCTCACAGACTTCTGAGGAGACCCACCTGGGAAACTCGAGCTTCCCATGTTTAGCCCCAGTAAACTCCACCATAATAAACAGTAGCTCATTCTGTCTGTGCTAGACTTTGGTGCATCTTGCTTGTCTTGTGAGATCCCTGTTGTAAGAAGCAGACAGACAGGACTCCAGAAAGTTAAGCTAGACTGACTCCATTTGATGTAATCTGTATGATAGCACAGAGTGCACCATCAGAAAATTAGCAAGCAATGCAACAATGGGAGGAATGGTTGGTGACCATCCCTGGAGGTATTTCAAAGATGTGTGGATGTGGTATATGGGGACATGGTTTAGTGTAGACTTGGCAGTGCTGGGTTGACAGCTGGACTTGATCTTACGGGTCTTTTCCAACCAAAATAATTCTGTGACTCTATGTTTGTGCTGCCACTTAGAGGGACTTTGACAGTCTGGAGAGATGGGCCAACAGGAATCTTAGGAAAGTCAACAAAGGGCAATGCAATATCCTACATCTGGGAGAAATAACCTCATGATTCTGTACAGACTGGGGGTTGTTCTGCAGGAAAGGACCTGGAGGTCCTGGTAGACAGCAGATTGAACCAGAAACATGCCCTTGGGGCAAAGAAAGCAAGTTCTTTCTGAGCTGCATTACCTAAAACAGGTGATCATTCCCCTCTCCTCAGCAGTGGTGTGGCAGATGTGGAATGTTGGGGCCAGTTCTGAACTCTCAGTACAAGAGATATGGATGTCCTGGAGCGTGTGTGAATGACCACGGAGGTGGTTGGGAATAGAGTACTTGATTTACCAGGAAACTGACAAAAGTGGGAGTGGAGTTCAGTGGAGAACAGAAGGCTATGGGAGGACCTTGTGGATGTGTACAAATACCTGATGGACAGGCTCTAGCTGGCCATGATTTTCAGCAGAGGTTTGGATCAGATGATCTCCAGACGTGCTTTTCTACCTCTACCACTCTGTGACTGTGAAGTTCTGTGAACACCACACCTAAGTCATGGTATCATCAAACATGGAATTAGAGTTAGTTCTGTCTTTGGTATGTGAGAAAGTACAGAGACAAAAATGAAGCAAGCAAGGTAAGGTTTTTTATAAAAAAGGCATGGGGATAAGAGCTATTTTAAGAAAAATAAGTAAAGTGCTATCTTGAAATTGCTGGAAAATGGAAGGAAAGGAGAATTTTTGCTGTCTTTTGTAAAGCCAAATTTCTTTACAAAACACATTTCATAATGTGTTTGGAAAGCCAATGATTCTGTGTATCTTTATAACTGTATAACTTTATGCAACAGTATTTTAAAATGCACGACATAAGTAAATGCTGTGTTTTAAATCTCTTTTTATTGTCTCAATATTTAAATTCCTTGTTTTTGCTGCCTTTTTTCTTAACTGAAAATGAACAGTGAATTCAGAACCTCAAAATCCTCCATTTTTGTTACCATACGGAGCAAAAATAGAAAACTGTGAAAGACTTTCTGCAAAGTTATATTTTTTCAAAAACTTGCAAAACACCAACTCTATAAAACATTGCCAGTACTCCTCAAAAGCTTTGCCTATCAAAAATAGAATAATGGGGGGTTTTGTCAATTGAAAAAAAGGAACACACTCAACAAAACAAAGTGTCCTTTGGAGTTTAAGGACTGGATCTAGCAGTTGCTGGATGCACTTGAGTAATATGCAAATCCTTAAACACCGAATTGACAGTGAGTTCAGAGTGCTTCACATCTTCAAGGTCATGCCTATGAACTACCTCCCGTGTCATTCTAACAATAAGGCACATGGACAGGGTTTTCTTAAATGAACCATTTCATTACTGTAGCTAACTAGCTAAAGAAAAATTAGGCAGTTCCATCTCCAGATGGCCTGAGACCCATCTATTGCCATGGCGATGTCAAGAATCTGATCTTTTCTCCTGGATTTTCTGATTTTCCGATTTTCCACAGCATTTTGTAGTGCCTCTATGATTTCTTGTCTACCCCTGGGGAAAAAGCATAAGACCAGAGCAGAATCCTCCAAATTTTAGCATCTGTATATGAATCTTTCCTGTTTATCCCTCCAGAATATTGCTTTTCTTCCATACAGTAGATTGAGACCTAAAATACTCACTGCAACCTTATGGAAAGTCTTTTTATGTCCCAGAAGAATTTGAAATCTCAGCTCACACCATTCAATAGAGGGCAGGTATCTAGCAGGACCTGGAAACTGAAAGTGAAGTTATTACCTGTTACTGGAAATGTGTTCCCAGTGGCTTTTTGGCTCACTGCATGTTTATGTATTTTGTACCAAATTAAAATGTTCTTCTTTGAAGAATTCATAATTGAAAATCCTGCTCATGATGCTCTTCACACCAGTATTTCAGAAGTGTGAAAAACCCACAAAATCATCCCTATTTCCAGCCCAGCACTAAAGCAGTCAAAGATTAGGGTTGACTTTTTAACTGAAGATGCAAATCCCACGTCTGTCTCTTCTAGTTTTCTTTTTGCTTTTCATGGGATAAAACATTTATTTATTTTTTTTTGAGGGGTCAGAAGAAAGTTTCTGTGTCAGCTTTTTTTTTTCAGGGGATTCCATTCCAAGTTTCCAAATCTACACCGACTGTGAGGATATAAAACAAGCAACATTGGAGGAATCTGTGTGCCTAAAATATAAATCCCTCTTTTTACCTATCAAATGATATGCTTATATCATATGCTCCATTACACCAGGCACCAACAAAACCATCAAACTTAAATTCTAAAGGCAGGCAGTGCAAAATTTGCCAGCAGTGCAAAATGCCATTAGAAATGCATTTGCATCAGATAATCTTTTTGGTCATGAATATTTTAAAAAATTGCAATGATTAGTCATGGGTTTAAAAAAGCATTCCAGAGCTATCATGCATCCCATGTTGTGTCCTGAAGAGCAGCTTCATATTCAGTGTTTTGTGTGCTAAAAGCAGAACACAGTGGGATGGCTGTGATTCCACTGCAAAGCTTTTTTACCTTAGCTTGTGAGGAAACAGAAGAGAATATCAGGGTGTTAATGAGGTGTATCTGGCCAATAGTTTTCTCATACTTTAAGGCATCAGCCAATATTACTTTTATTTAGAGTCCATCAAACTATTGTAACTTGAGATGCAAAAATGTGAACTAGACTCTTGGTGATTTTCAAAGCCCTGCTGTGTAGAGACTTCTGCTGCAGGATTTAATTTTGAGAGTCTGTAAGGATTGACACTTTATGTTTGAAGTCCTGCTTGACACAAAGGCATCTAGAATACTGTCTCACAAAAAGCTACTATGGGCAGAAAAAAGAGAAAGGAAAAAAAGTAGAGGTGGTATGCACTGTCTGCTAGATGCACAGTTATGTCTCACTATGACAAAATTATAAGATTTGTGATGAGAAGACCAGTAGTTGTCATTTACTTTTAAAAATTCTCCATTCTTTGAAGACAAGATTCACCATATAAACGAGCCATTTGTACTTAATCAAGCAGAAGTATACCTGGATATCACTTTCCAGGCATACTCTTCTCTGTTGCAAAAAGAAAGAGATGTGGTAACATGCCAACTACCCACTCAAAATGTTCTCTTTCAGACTTTCATAATATTTCTGTAAAGATTGTGTGGTGAATTGGCCTTTAAGCGGAATCAGTTTTGGCATCTACAATGCTACTCAAAAGGGATGCTGTTTGGATAGTGTTAGTTTTGTAGCAACAAGCTGCATGTATGAAACATTTTTTAAAATTTAATATGTCAGTATGCTAGGCATAGTTCTTGTTTATATATTTTATTTTGTGTCTGCATTATTATCTTCAATGTGATGTGCAACTATTGATTTTGTCAAACAGGCGGTAACTGAAATCCTATTAGGATGTAGAAGTATGGTAACGGGTAGCATGTGTGCAGTGAGGAATGAGTGCTGTACATGGATTTCCATTGGTGTAATAATGCAGAGGAATTGCATGCCCAGCAGGAATGTCAAGTGCATTTATGCTAAAATAGACAAAAGCATATAGATTATGAAATCTAGGGACACCAATCAAATCCAGAAGGATGCTCAGCAGGACCAATTATTTGTGATTGGAGTGAATCCTATGAGAGGGAGCTCAGATTATCATGATGGAGCACTTTGATGAAGGAACTTTTGCTTACTGTTAACACCAGAGAAACATATTTCCCACCTGCTTTATCTGAAGGGTTTTGCTCAAGTTAAGTAAAAGACCAGCAGCATTCCTGGCCAGCAGGAAAATATGAAATATTTAGCTTGAACTATGACATAGACAAAATATAGAAACCCAGCCTTTTAAATACCTGTGATTTTAGCACTATCTTTCAGACCTAAAAGGTGCCCCTTATAAGCAAAAGTAATACTGGAAATACAACTGCAGGATGCCACAATGCTGCCTTTTCCTCTGACAAGATGGGTTTTTCTTTGCAGCCATGGAGATACTGGCATTTCTTGAATGTTTGACTGGGTTAAGTGATACATTTGCAATTGTTTCAGGTTGTAGCATCTCTTATGGATAATCTATGGGTAATGTATTTGTTAAATGCTAAAAGATAAAGATGAGACATCAGTGAAATGCTTCTTACTGTCAGTAACCTGTCACAATAGACCAGAACTGAGACATCGACATGGGCACCTCCTTCTGAGTTTAACAAAGAGAGAGGGTCTGAGAAGAGTAGTCATGAAAAATCATGGTGTTGTTATTCCAAAACAGCTTGGGCTTTTATTGAAAATCCTGCTCTTTACTAGAGAGCTTGTATGTATTATTATAATACTTGTGTATAGCAGTTGCTGCAAGGAAGCACACAAGTTGTTTTTCCACAGAATAACTGTTCTTTCTCATTTTACTTGAATTTTATGCTTACATTATCCATGATTAATATTTCTCCAGACATGGGAATGAGTGTACAGGAAGGAAGGAAGGGAAGGTAATACTGCCAGCTTGCACAATTGTGCTGGAAACAGGATGACATTTAAGAAAACCATGGCACTGCCTTCATATTTTCCTGCTTGGAGTGGCAGAAAACTCAGTCCCTCTCAGTAGGGCAGCATCAAGGAATGGAAAAGATCCTTTTCCCTTGCAAGGACAGCAAAAAAATTTTCTTGGTCCTTTGCCACAAAGGAAAGAAGGATGCAAGCAGAGGAAGGATGTGGCCTCTGGTATGATTGCCTTCTGCCACATGCAGCGTGTACTGCTGGCTCCTGAGAATCTGATCAGTGGGTGCTGGAGTTACTGAGATGTTGTACTCAGATGCCCTGAGTGATTTTGTCTGTCTTTCTGCTCAGACCACTATAGTGCTGACTACTCTTCTTTCAGTTTTCAAACATCTCTTCAGAGTAGTGAGGATATTGACAGTTAGTAATTGTATTACATTGAGAATCCTCTGTGGGCTTTGTGCCTTATGACCAAACTGCATATCTTGAGAAGGATGTTTGAAATTTCACATCTCTCAGAATCTGCATGTCAAACCTCCCACTGCAGAATAGCCTTGAACCTTGCCTAGATCTGTTAGACAAGATAGCTAGTATACACTGCTGGAGACTTTGTACAGAGAGGTGAGACTATCCCTAGAAAAGATTGGACTGTGCCATATTTTTCTTTTGTTTTAATACTGAAGACAAGCTGTCTTGGGAAAATTGGGGAAATTGGAAGGAGCTGAGAGATCTTTAAAGAAATCTGAGAGCACTGATAGGGCAGAGGAAGGGAAGAACTGAGGTGCGTGGATCAGAGAGCATTTGGGGTGCTGTAGGCCAAGTGCAAGCAGCTGCAGTGGGACAGATGATGGCAGTGAAGAAGTAGGAAGCATAAGAATAATTCATATAAAAATGATAGAAAAAGAAATTATATAAAAAGTACAGAGAGAAGTGGATGTAGAGTTGAGCTGGCTAAAGAGAGAACTGCTGGTATATACAGAGAGTATGAAGAATGCAGAGGCAAGAGGATGGGGAAGGGAGCTGGTTAGCAAGGCAGGGCTGTGTTACCATAGGCTAGTGAGGGAGCCTGTAAAACTGAAAATAGCCCTGACCTCTGCATTTTCATCTCAAATGAAATTTTGATCCTGAAATTCTCAGCCATGCTACTAGGAGAGGTTGTTTCCTCCTGGAAGATCCAAAAAGTGAAAGTCAGTTATATGCATGAACCTCTGTCAAACCTCAGCATGAAGGACTTTCTGATTCTGGAGTCACACAAGAAATCCAGCATTACAGCGTGCTCATCAGAGGCAAAACAAATATGTAACAAGGGATGGGAGAAGATTCAAGTGTGTACTTGTGAAAGAGATATGCTGTGCAAATAGATTACAGGTTGGGCTACTGAGTTGCCCACTCCCTAAGGAATGTGTGGCATTTATATGAAATTAAAGTCACAGAATTCCCAGCTGAAAAGGGTTTGCTAGGAAAACTGACTGTAGTTTCAAAACCAGGCATTGTTCCACTTGCAGTTGATTTCTCCAAAGCATTGATAGCTCTTATCTTACCAGTGTTACATTTTGTTTTATTTGACTGTGCTAGGAACTATAACAATCCTTTTCTTTTCCTGATATTTTAGGTACAGAGAGAACTGGCTGCTGTCATTGCCTTGAAAGCAAGGAAGTCAGGTGAGTCAGGCTGAACTTCAGAGGAGTTTTTGTAATGCTGTTCCCTTTTGTCATTTCTTGAAGTATCTGAATTGTCACTGCTGTCTTTTTAATATGGGGAAGAAAAGAAAGTAATGGAGAATTTGTGTATACAGCACAATGCAATTACAGTTAAGCTTCTCTCCTTCCAGCTCATTACATCTAATGACTTAGCTAACAAAATCAGTGTTACAGTTGAACTCGAGTCTCTTTCTGGCCAAGATCACTATTTTCTCTAGGCTTGTGCTTTATAAAAAAGCTGATGTCTTTATTTGACTTACATTTAAGACAAATAAGTTGGTCTTTTTTTTTTTTTTTATCATTCAGTATCTCATCCCATCATCTTTTCTGCCTTTTTACCGGCCCAGCCAGGTGTTCTGCTAAAGCAAAAAAACAAATTCATGCAGAAAGGCATTCTTTCCTGTCTGTACATCTGTATGGCTGGAGAGGCAAGTCTTCGATCAGGGCAGGAGAAGGGGAAAGGCAATTGGATACCTGGAAGCCTCTGGCAGTAAAAGCAGCAAATGCTGGTGCCACAGTGCAAAGGCACTGAAATATGTGCCCATCTCAGCTCCACCAGGGCTTGGTGGCACAGGCACTGCAGAAGGCAGAGTCTGCATTGCTGAGCTGGAGTAAAAGCAACTCGCTGTGTTTGCCAGGCACTGCACAGGAACCAGCAGAACCTACTTGGCCAGACCTGACTCTTTACAGGGTTAACTCTCTGGTGTCTTCATGCAGTGTCTTCTGCACCAAGATGAATGTGTTTCTAAAGTAAAACAGAGGTGGAGTGCCCATAAATTATTAGCATGTTCCCAAAGCCACTGAGGTCTTTTGACTGCATTTTCACTGAGCATCTTTTGTGATTTCCAGTGATTTTTCTAGCAATCAAAGACACAGACCTTGTACTTCTTGATATATTTTCTGACTGGTTCATTGTGCTGCTTCATAATATCTATCAGTTTGTCTGTGTCTTAAAAGTACAGCACAAAATTTACTACACACGTGCACAACACACAGCATGGCACAGTAAACTGGAGGCACCAAGAAGATGTGGCGGATGTACCTGCAAATATTTTCTTGTAAAAATGTAAGTATTAAAAACAATATTCTAGGCATAATTTGATGCTGGTTTTTTCTGGAAATAGAAGTACCCACACTCATCTATCAAGGTAGATTTGTAGAAAGTGAACACAAACGGGTGAATTCAGACCTGAATTGCTTCAGTGTGGTAGCTTTGCTTCTGAAGGCTCTGTAGCAGTTTATGATGTCAACACCACTCAGCTGCTTGCCCTTACCTGGTGTCACCCCAGTCCCACCTGACTTGTAATGGCTGAACATGGAAATGCTTCTGCTCTGGCTCAGTGCAGAGGAAAACAGGCAATTTTAAAGAAGCTCTCAAGGTAATCTTTTGTTTTGTTGTTAAATGGGCTGAGTGTGGTGCCCTGTACTTTTACTTCCTGTGTATGGAGGTGTAAGAAATCTCTCTGCTTCTAAGCAGTTTTTTCAGCAAATATTACTACTGCTACTATCTATAAATAAAAAAATAGTTGTTTTTAGCCTGAATTAGCCTCTTATTTCCTTTTGGTGGATGGCTGTTCAAATTGAAAATGGGATGGGCATTGGATTAGGAATGAGGTGCAAGAGATGAAAATCCAAAAGGAGAATATCTCTTGGAGTCTCTTTTTTACTGGTGTAATTGCAATCCTCAATGAACATGTAGAAATATTTCAGTTTAAAATCACAGCCTTAAAAAACAAAGTTTCTTATAGAGCTTTGCAGTGCTGTCCAGCCTTTTCTAATACATTAATGTAAGCACTTAAAATATCTGTTCAGATCTGAACAAAAGATAACTCTTTAGTCAATTTAACTAGTGCATGCTTGTTGTTGAAATTTGCATTTCTTTATGCCCCATCTTGGATGCCTGTAAAAAAATGGGTGTATGATCAGGCATAACTGTAAGGCCTAATTTAAGTTAATGCCTTTAGTAAAGTAGGTTCAGAGTAAATTAGGGTGGTTGTTTATGCTCCTTTATTTTATTGCTGGTGGTTAAATTCACAGTGCAGCAGTTACTGCAAGCCATCAAGCTCAGGTCAGCTGTGCCTGGTGAAGTGAAGCACGTCTCAGAAAAGGTACTTCTGGAGCTGTCAGCCACAGTATCTTTCGAAGATATTGTTCCTCTAATCCTCTCCAAGGCTCCATATAATTCCAGGAAATAAGCCACCAGAAATCAGACAAAGAGTTTATTTTGGCTTGAAAGGAGTGGAACATGGATCTTGGGCCAGCTGCCCTGGGTGGTTTCCAGGCTGGTGTGAATGTCGTGGGAATCCTGGGATTCGTGAGTGGGGAGGGCAGGCGATGGGCATGGTCCTAACCTGCTGTCTGGAACCTGGCTGCAGTGAGTAATTGGTTCATTAACCAGAAGCTTTCCTAGAGATCAGCAGCCCCTTTCCCCCATCCAAAAAAAAAAAAAAAAGGAAAAAGAAAAAAAAAAAAAGCACATTTTTGCCTAATGCAAGGACTATATAATGTGTTCCTGAATTAATTTAATTTGTGGATCTACTTCTGCCATCATAGAGACCTTTCACAGTGATTTAACTGTACTAGAAAAACTGATTTAAGTTTTTGCATTATTTGTCTAGAGCTGCTGTAGTAATCACTCCATTAATTTGGAAAGCACTATACAAGCACCTAAACACAACAGCTCCCTGTGCAAGAAGTGAAGATGTTCCAGATAGGAAGTTTTACTGTTTTTGGAGGGGAGGGCAAGTATTGCCTTTGGTTACCCCTATGAAGCAGTTTGTTTTGTTTAATTGATGCTTGGTTTTGCTACCTAGTATATGTATGTGACAGGTAGTAATTGCAACTATTACAGCTCTGGCTGTGGCAGAGATTTCCACATTGTATCTGCTGACAAAAACCGAGGTAGAGACCTGAGCCTGCTGTGGGGTAGGGCACAGTATCAAATTCTTGCTAGTACAGGACCTGACTTGATGGAGAATGTCTGCTACCAGAAAATAAAAAGCCAGTAGGGTGTGGGGTGGAATGCCTTTCCCCAAGAGCCATCCTTCTGTTTTTACTGTGGTGTAGAAGAATAGGAGAAATTCATAAAACTGGCAGATGCTGAAAGAAAAATGGGGAACCTGAAAAATTAAAATCTTCTGTGCTGTGGGAAAAAAGCTCTGTTTTCATATTCCAGATGTGTACTGCAAGTGTAGCGCTCCAATAACAAGGCATATGCTGACAGAGACATGCTTGAGAGCCCTCATGCAGAGGGAGCTCAGCAGTTTTAGTTTCTTTGCAAGTAAAACTAAACCAGGGTAAAATAAGTGTCTGTAATTCAGAAATGTTGATAGACCTTGGTAACACTGTTGACTTGAAATCACATTTATATTTCATTAGAATAAAGCTCTCCTGATAAAGGTGACCTAGGAGGGGGAAATGAGTTTGTGCACTTCTCTGTAGCTTATAAAAATGCATTGAAATTATTCTTGCCTAACCTTAGAAATAAATAGATTAAATGCTGTCTTCTGTGGTTTGGTAAAAGGTCTTGGGGAAGCAAGTAGCTGGAGCAGAAGGGAACTTTTTTTTTAATTGTAGGCACTCGGCATTAAATTGTTTTGTTTATTTATACCTTGCTGGCTTCTGATAGCTTCTTCAAATGTGCTGAAATGTAACCTAAATGCAGCCCCCCCATCTGAAGGTTTACAAGGGTTGGCATTTATCTCAATTGCTTGTCATGGCTCGTGACATGTTTCTTATGTGTTAGAGATGGTAGCTAAAACAAGGATAAAAAGCAGCAAATAGCCTAAGGCTGGAGGCTTTAGCTGGTGGCAAAGCTTCGTGGGTACATGTGAACTGATCAAAACCTGTCAGGTGGATGCTTTGTACTGGTGTTAATCCCATCCACAAACAAGATGCCTTGCATTTCTGTGCACAAATCCAGCTGCACCCCATGGCATCACCCTGCAAATCCCTTTATAGAGAAAGGAATTTCTGTAACTTTATTTGTGCAAAGGAACAATTGTTAAAGACCGTGGCTCTTGTCTTTATGAATACGGGGGCTAATTAAGATAATAGCTGACAGGGTATGGATGAGGTAGGAAGATGGTGACTCAGCTCTCCCCAGGCACTGCAGGAGCAGTGGCAGGTCTGTGGGTGCTTCTCCCCCTCGCTGTGAAAGGCAGGGCAGCCACAAATGCCCTAGAATATGTGTGGTTTTTCTCCCCCTTGTGATTGATATTCAGGTTTCCGCTATATAATTAGATACATTTTAGTCATGCCATTCTTGAATTGGCAAGCTCTATTGATTTTTTAATATGTCATTTACATTTTATTTTAATAATGTATAATAATTTATAATAATATGACTTTTGCAAAGTATTAACTCTGTATTTGAGATTTTCTGGACTGCCTCCACGCTATTCTTACATATATGTATGCATAGCCACCCTTCCCCTTTTCTTTTCTATTGCTTCTGTCAGAACCTAACTGCCTATGTGATTTGCTTCGTATTTTTATTTTAGTGCAGACGATTCAATATGAAGCAGTCACTGGGGCTTGAGCTTTGCTGACATGAATGAAAAGCAAGCTGTGAACAGCTATTCCTTTTCCCAGCCACTGCACCACCTCTACAGCGCTGCTGTCAGAGCCCATTGCGTGACTCGGCTCAAACACACTCCAGGCAATGTCAGCCCGGTTAAACACATGAGAACAGTCAGGCTGGCTCAGGTTAAAAGTCCATCCAGCTACGCTCCTACCATGAGTGATGGGTAGGGGATGCTTAAGTAGAGAAACACAGCAAGCACAGTCCTTCTGGTGTAGATACTCAGCATCTCTCAGCCTGTGATAGAGGGATTCTGCTGTATCCACACTGCTGGGATAGGTAACCCTTGCTGGACCTTTTCTCCATTAATTTATCAAATTGCTTTTTAAGCCTGCTTATACTCCTGACCTTCATCATCTCTTACAGCAGCAAGTCTCACAATTCACATGTGTAATGTGTTAAAACATATTTTTTCTTGTTTGTTTTAAATGCATTCCCCATGACCCTCGCTCTTCTCTGACAGAGAGTGGTGAATAATCCATTCCCCCTTTGTCGTTATACTATTCAGGATTTTGTGCACACCTGTCTGTGAGTTGTCTCATTTCTCGGCTGTATCACCAGTCATTCCTCATACCAAATCTCTTCCATTTAATCTGATTATCTTTGCTACATCTATTATATTATTTTTGACATGGGACAGCCAGAGCAGCATTACAGTATGGCAGCAACATGTGCTAGAGTTGACACAAAGTGAGGGTGGCAGCTTCTTATCAGGGTGGAGAGGTGGAGGTGTGTGGGAAGGAGCCCTGTAAGACACTTTTGGCAGCATTAAGCTGCTATCAGCTCAGTTAACTCAGGAAACTGCATCTTTGTCTTTCAGCCTACTTCCTCAAGTAGTACAGATCCTTGTGAGACTCCTCAGTAAATTTATTCTACAGTAATTAGCAAAAGTTTTGTCATATGGTGCCATCTGAATATCTTATGCTATGTTATTAATTTTATTCACTTGTTGAAGTGTTGTTATATAGAAAATGACAATCAGTGAAAATTTTAATTAGATTTGTATACACACTTAAAAAATGACATAACAAATACATGGTCAAAGGTCATTCAAGAATGGACTATTCAGCATTGTGTGTAAATTTCAAACATATTAAGTACTATGTGTTTCATAAACAATCAGGTATTCGATATCTTTGGAATAAAATGTGGTTTGTTACCACTTATGCCACTGAAAAAGGGTACAATGAGGTATGAAAAAACTTGGTCCTATTTACAGAATAAACTGACAGTCATGTGCCAGAGAGGTGTATATTTTCCCTTCTGAAAAAATTGAGAAAGTTTGAAGGGTGGAAAAAGGGCAAATCAGTAGGATCTTACTGCTTTTCTGTTCTCTTCATATCTCTTTTCAATAGGTTTGCTTACTTAAATAATACCTCATCTCATTACAACTTCCAGTTCCTCCAAACATCCAGTTGTTTAAAGCAAGGGCTGGAATTAGTAAACTGTGTGGAATGAGAGTTCTTCTGCAAATTCTTCTGCAAATGTTACAGGATTCACCCTGGAGAAATGACAACTTGAAGTGAAGGTGCAGGACTGTAGTGCTTCTGTTAGGTCATGGTGACTGTATCTTTACTTTTTCCCTGCCCACTGAAATGTGATTCAAAATAAAAGCTTCACCTGAAAACATAGCAATATTTTAAAAGTTACACTGTGCTTTAGGGTCTTTCTTTAAGGTCTGTGATTTCAGGCCTTGAAGTAAAGGTGATCTTGATTTGTTCAGCCTAGAGAAGAGGAGGCTGAGAGGGGCTTCATGGTGGTCCCTCATGAGGGGAAGCAGAGGGGCAGCACTGCTCTCTTCACTCTCGATATCAATGACAGGACTCAAGGAAATGGCATGAAGCTGAGTCAGGGGAGGTTTACTTTGGCTGTCAGGAAAAAGCTCTTCACTCAGATGGTGCTTGGGCACTGGAACAGCTCCCCATGGAAGTGGTCACAGCTCCAGCTCTTTCTGAGTTCAAGAGGCTTTGGGGCAATTCTCTCAGGCACACGGTGTGATTATTGGTGTATACTGCTCTGGGATGATCCTGATGGGTCCCTTCCAGCTCAGCATAATTTATGACTCTTCGATTCTAATGGTGTTTGCTTCTTTAAGCAATATTTTTTAATTATTTCATGCCCTATTGAAGGGAGTCCCAACCCCTAGGGACCAATGGGGGTTACAATGATATGTTGGATCACATGGGATTCTTCCATGATTCCTGAGATCAAGCACACACAGAAAATGACAGCATTTCAAAAGGGCAGGATCAGACCCCTTCTAGCCCTGGGAAATGATGCTCATTTGTGCCCACCCTGGATGATGGTGGGGGTAGGAAATGCCCTGGACAACATCAGTGAAAGGACTACACAGTAACACTTACCAGCTGTTGTGTATTCAGCAGCCGATATAAAGCAGAATGGACTCACACTTGGAAAAAGAAGGAAAAGAGCTCTCTGCTGGGAATTGTGGTGAGAGGTATTTTGGCATTTTACGGTTTTGTTTTTGCAGTTGTTGTAGAACTTTGAGCATAATTCCTTCTGTGTGATCCAAGGTGCTCACATAGAAGAAATCAGCATTGCAGAGTAGCTGTGTAGAGGAAAGATTTTGCACATATGCAAAAAGAGACAGCACAGTAAGGTCAGAAAGACAGCAGTTGTGCAAAAAACAACCCCCAGGTGAATGTTTTGTTTACTGGGGCTTTGGGAGAGGCATTTACAATGAGTTCACTGAATATATTTATTCAGAGCCCTCTTTGTTTCCTGCTCCTTTCCTGGCCGTGCCTGGGGGATGTTTCCATGGAATAGAGAGCAGGGTTTCACTTTGCACCAGCCTGCTCAGCAACAGTCCATACCTTCTTGTCTGATCTCAGCAACCATTCTCTGATCATGTAATGGGCTCTTTCTTCTCCATCCTTCCTTCGTCTTGTTTCAGACAACACTGTTACAGGTGCATTCACTACCACGTGATTTTTTAATTCATTTTACACGTCATGCACATGAGAACAAATCTCTACGATTACTGGATAAAATGTAAAACTTTCGGCATTTACTCATCAAATGGTTCCCCTTGAGCTGCGATTGGCACAAAACCCCTTGCTTTTGTCCATTCCTGTAGTAGTCCTATGGCATTTTCAAATAATTTTTCACATTTTTTTCTCCTTGATAAAAAATATGACTTCATATGTTCAGAAAGTGAGTATAAAATGTGGCTTTATCTATGCATGCATCATAAAGGGCCAGGCATTGAAATCCAAATCTCCTCTGGCCACATGAATGAATAGTAGTTGTTTATCTATTAAAAAATGCCTGTCTCATTTAGCCCAGGGGTGTTTTTCAAATCTTGTTGTTTTAGTGCACCACTACCTTGCATGATATATGTACCTTCAAAGCCAGATGTTTTCGTTCTTATAAATAAAATAAACAGAAGTTCCTTACAAAATCAGTTGTACAATAATGTGAAATTACCATTATCTGACTGAGCTGGGAAATACTGATGGGTTTACTTGGCACACCCATTTTTTAATTTATGATGACTATACAATGTAGGCAGACCTGAGCCTCATTTAAACTAAAGTTTGTCCTTCCTGTGGTCACTTAGAAGCAGTGGGAAGAATGGCGCCATCATGGTGATCAGCAAGAGCAAATCTACATCTCCCAGCCTCCTTTCTTACCACAATGGCTTTGCTTTGTTCAGATTGTAGATACCTTCCCTCGCTGTTATCTGTTCCTTTTGATAAACTCTGCAAAGAGAGGAAATGCTCTTGCATCATTTTCTGGAGTCCCGTTTCCTATCTGAGATTTGAGAAATGGCTTGTAGCACTAGGGCCCTTGGGAACTTCTTTTTCTGCATGGAAACTAATCAGAATAATGAGTACCCTCTGTGCAAATTCAATATTAGTTCTACACCTAAGGTCAAGCAGAAGTTAATGACCATTTTTTACGTACAGAAGTCAGTTATGAGACCAACATTACATTTCACACTTTTGTAATTGCAAAATAAAATGATGGAGTAATTTATGTTAAATTGATTTAAGCTACAAAGCACAAATATCATAGCATCTCAGATTAGGGTTTGGGAGAAAATGACATTATTGTCACTTGTGCAGGAGTTCATTCACCAATTTACAAATACCTTTACCCCATCTTGTGCTTGCTGTGCTTTTTGCATACAGAGGTGCTGAACGATGCTGTAAGTGGGAGCCTCTCTCTAATAATTTTTGCATTTTCTTTGTTTCTTTAATTAGCTGATTTACTCAGCTGATTGCACAGCTGTCTGGGCAACACCCCCCCAGGGGTCTGCCAACTGTTTCAGAGATATGTAATGTACTCAGTGAAGGGAAATCTGTATGATAATTTTCATGTATATATGGAGAAATAGTGGGAAGGAGTAAGAAAGCTCAAAGGCAATTTTTGTATTGCTAATAAAAGGAAACATGTTAAGGCTGAGCTTAAAAAGCTTTCTCTTTTCAGTAATTTCTGAGAAAAAATTACTCTTTCACGGTAAATAAGGAACCAGTTCTCAGCTGGAAGGTTTTGTTCCTGGGATTATTGCTCTCTTACAAGCAGCTCTTGGGGATTTCAGAGATACTCAGCACCTGTTAGTTTCCCCCTTTCGTTTGGAAACAGAACTTGGAAAATGCAGGAACATGCATGAGGATGTGGTCTGGTCTAAAATGGTCCCCAAATCTGAGGTTTGCAAAGCATTTTCTGGCTGCTCATCTTCTTTTCCATTGCTCAGCACTAGTGCTCTGCATAGCCTAGAGGATCTGGCTTTTAGTTTCCCCAGTGGTGTCAGTATGAGCTATTCATTTTTTTCCACTCTGATAAATTAATAAGCATCAGCAAACATTATAACACTGTCAAACAGCTCAGAGCTGCTATAGTAACCAACCTCTCTAGAGCTCGCTGCATACCCTCCACAGAGAGCAACAACGGATAGCACAAGTTCCATTGTTCAAAGTAACAGTAAAGTTTTCCAAAATAATGAAATTAGCTTAGTTATGTGATTAAAAAAAAATAAAATGGGTGTTTGTGTTTTTTCTTAAAAGCCTCATGCCAGAAACTTCCATTGGAAAAAAAAAAAAACCAAAAAAAAAACCCCAAACCCCCCCCCCAAAAAAAAAACCCAGCCAAAATATCCAAAAGAGAAACAAATATTCCTCTTAAAATTTGGAACATAAGAAGGGTGCTTGAAGTTGTGAGCTTCTCAGCAGCTGACAATAAATCAACTGGTGCAGGCTGCTGGCAATCCTGGAGCCTTCCCCCGGGGAATATTCTTGCACATTCCTGAGGTCTTGTTGGTTTGACAGGGACAAAAAAGCTCCCACAACAGGCTATAACCTTCCAGCAGGGATGAGGCAGTGAAAGTCCGCTGGCTTGTCAAAGAAACGAAGTCCTTGTGTTCAGAAATAGTCTCTTTAACTCTTCCAAGGTGGGACTGTGGGAATGTGTCTCCTATCTGTAGAAGGCAAGGAGGTGCCTTTTATTTATGGGCTAGATAAAAGAGATTCACATATGAATTGTGATCACAGAGTACTGAAAAGACTGAGATAATACAAAGGGCAGACTAGTTTGATGTTCTAGGATGTTAGCAGGTTAAAGAACAACGCTAAATAATAGATTAATGTCCGCATTTGAAATGAAGGAGCATCTTTGAGTACTTTGTATGGCAAGCAGAGCTACGAGTGAAGTCCCCATGCAGCTTGTGCAGCCCCAGGTGAGGCTGGCAGTGTGTGTGCAGCTGGGGGCTGTGCCTGAGGGCTGCTTTGCAGCGAGCTAAGCCACTTTGGTCTCAGGAGCAGCCATGGGCAGTGCAGAAGCATGTGTGCTCAAGGTGGTTTGTGGGCTCTTGTCCCCAAAAGTCAGGCGGCCCTGGCCCCAGAGATGGATTTCACAGCAAGCTCAAGGACCCAGAGCGAGCTCCTTACAGATGGGCAGATGTTCTTGCCTGTCGTTCAGCAGCAAAATGGTTAATTGTGATGACAGTCCTTTCTTAAGCATTTAAATAATTAGCTTTCACAGTTAACACCCTATTAAGCCAAAGGGAGGAAGTTCACACCTCTCCTGGTGTTATTGTTCCAGTCTGGCTGGCTGCAGCAGCAGAATGACGCTAGTGCCTTGGTTTGTGTTGAGAAGGTTATCTTTGCAGCCAGAAGGGGTAGAAAGAAGAAATTTCATTTATAGGAAAGGAAGAAAGCACAATAAAGCAAAGCCTCTGGGAAGATTACAACGCTGTGGGTTCCAGGAGTTGCTTTACGTGTGGATTTTTTTAACTGTCCTTCCCACATTCAGCTGGGCAAATGATTCTGCTATATTGAACAAGACTGAGCATTAAAACGAAGTAACGTGCCTGTAATACTATGTGTTTTTTAAAAAAATCTTACTCATCAAATGTAACTAATGTAATTAATTTACCCTCGAGTCTGTGGCACAAAGAAGAGTGTGTCATGGAGGTTGTGCTCTGGGGGTAACCTTGGCAGACTCTTCCATGGGCAGGAGAAGGTCTATAGTGCTGCTGGTGTCGTTACCCTCACTGGATGCCAGCTGTCCAGCTAAGGCTGGCCCTTAGCATGTGTGTTGTGCTCCTTGCTGCTGGAAAGACAAATCCCTTCCAACACCTTGGATCTGCACTAAACTCTGTGTCAGAGCTGTAAAATCAAGGGGGAGCATGGTTGGTTGGTTCCAGTGTGAGCAATGGTTACCTTCCCTTTCCTTTCACACCCCCTTGTGATGGCTGATTCCACTGTAGTAGCAGGTACAAAATTATTTATTTTCATTTTGTATTTCTTCATTACTTTTTTTCCTGCTGATTTAAAGATCTGAAATGGAATTACTAAAGGAAAAACCTCTCCCTCACAAGAGTTCTCTGTGCTAGCATAAGTTTACAGAAGAATCTAAAATCTCAGTGTCTCAGCTCTGCTCTGTGGGAGCAAAAGGAGGAACTCAGATCAGATGATGGCCCTTGTGATCCTTGACCATAAAACATCAAAATCCTAAATTCCCTAGACTAATTTGCAAATGGACATATTTGAACTGCACATTAGCAAACTAATGCTCATTTGACATCTTTTTGTTTCATTCATGGTGACCTTTCCTCAGGAGTAATGCTGCAGGTAGAAAAGTGAATTGCTCACTACATTTGTTATTGTTCTTCTCCTGTCTCAGGTCTCAAGCCTGCACTTAAGCATAACATTAAATAGATACATGTAGATCAGGGTAAACTACCTTTGCCTTTCCCTGTAATTTCTGCTTTGTAAAACATACTGGGATATTTGTATCAGGGAGCAAAACTGGATTTATGGTGGTGGAGGAGGAAACGTTTGGCTCAGATCCAAAGTTCACAACTTTTTTTGTATGTACAATTCCAGAATCAGCATTTGCCTGGGAAATGCTTTCCCATCCCACCCTAAGCTTCCGCTTGCTTTTCCTATGGTTGAATTTGCAATGTCAAATTTTTTAATCAAAAACTAAATGGCTAGCTAGCAGTAAGTAGAAAGTTATCCTTGAGTTTTTATATTTTGTGACAGAACTTATATTGCATGCACAATAACCCATGAGAGCAGTGCCTAGGCCAATTCAAGGAGCGTCTGAGTTGTTATGGGGTTAGGAGGCATACTGTGTCTAAAAATACTGCAATCAATTTTTTACAAGTATGTGATGGCCCCCAGTAACATGAATTTCTAAATATACCAGAGTATTTTAAGAAATATGTGGGTTTTCTCTGTTTTATAGGCAAAACACATAGTAACCTTTTCCTACAGAAGCAAAGAAAATATAATTAGGGGTTGTTGCTTGTCTGTGTGGCCACTTCAGCCTTCGAGGGACTGTGTTCTTGTGATGGGAAAAAAAATGAGATAGTGTGATTCCTTGAGTGTTGCTTCCTGGGTGTAGTTAAGTGGTTCAGTTGTGGCTGGTTCTTATGGGTTTGGATAAGGGGCAGGGAGGACAAAACAAGTTTGTGATGGAAATTTCATGAAAAAGAGGTCAAATGCTCCTGCTCTCCCAAGAGAGCTGCAAGAACGTCAGTGTGAGGTCTGTGGGTTTTTTTTTCCTTTAAGAAAATATTTACTGCTTCATTTCTACATTCCTTACACAGTCTAAACAACACTGAAGCCAAGTAGAGCTGGGTCTGTATGATGAATTTATTCAGGTTTTTTTAGAGCTGAGTTGTGAAATTGCTGATAAAAACCTTTTTTTTTTTAAGCCGTTCACTTGGAGTACACTTAAACTGAGACAATTTTCTCATCATCTTTGAAATTGCTCGTGTTAAAATCATTCAACACTCAAGGATATCTGTATTCACTGGGGGTTATGGACATGCACTCTCCTCCTCTATCCCTCTGTGCCAGGGAAGAGATCTTGCTGCCCTCAGTTGTGGGTACTTGCTGCCTGTCAGTGTCTGCCTGCCCAGACACCATCCACCCTCTAACCTGCCTGCCCAGCCAGGTCAGCAAGAGGTGCTGCTCCTGCATGTCTGCCTGCTCCCTTGGGCTGAAGGTGCTCTGGGGTGTTTGCCCTGGCACTGGGCAGGGAAGGGGACACTTGTAATGGAGGCCTGTGACAAGGGCCAGTTGGCAGGCACTGACCTTTTCCCCCGGCACAGCTGTTTGTGAGCGCCCATCTGCTCAGGACTGTGGAAAAGCTGGCTGGATCAATGTAAATCACTTAAATCTGGACTCGTGGTCTTGTTA
The DNA here is from genome assembly GCF_971803275.1 of Cyanistes caeruleus. NCBI lineage: Eukaryota > Metazoa > Chordata > Aves > Passeriformes > Paridae > Cyanistes > Cyanistes caeruleus. The sequence goes on from NC_141701.1 coordinate 121,197,604, forward strand.
CTAGTGAGGTGCCACTCCTTTAAATGCCATGATTAATAGCCAGAGTCTGGGGGGGGGATATTTTGCTCATGAATGCCTACAGCAAATTGATTTTAGAAGAAATCAGAAAATTGAAAGGAGAACTGGGGAAATGTTCTGCTAAACGCAGACCTAACAATTTGAGGAATTGCACAAACAACCGATTTTTGGGGTTGGTTAATGCCTTCCGGCATTGCAGCACTCCCGTCCCAGGAGGGCTGTACTGTAGTGCTCAGCAGGTCGATGTCCTGCACGCTGTGTGTGTCCCACAGTGGCAGTGGGTAGAGCAGGGCCATGGGTGTGCAGGACTGTGCAAGAGGATGAGGCAGCTCTTGGGAAGGAAGGCTGGTTACACAGGAAGGTCCTGCACAGAGCCCCCAGCCTGGCTGGATAAAGTAGGCTGCCTTTAGAAACCCTGCCCTGAACTAGAGCAGGGGTCACACGTGGCTGCTCAGGCCATCCCTCTCTGGGGTCCTTGTGCTGCTCCTTTTCTGGGCTGGGGCAGAGATATGCCACAACATCCCAAGAGGATTTTGGTTTTGCCTAGCTTTAAATATGCTGGGATCTAACGCCCATTATACATGCTGTCTGCTGCAGAAATAGTCTGACCCCTTGTTTTCAGTATTCACCTTGAATTTCAGAGGTTTGCTGGTAAAGTGATGCCTGCAAACCCTATGGTGAAGATTTATATCAGAACTCTGTTCTCCTTTGATAATGGATTTAAAAAGATCCCGTAATAGAATAAACTGTATTGACAGAATGACTTATTTCCCCTTTTATAATTACATTTTTATTACTTTTTTTTTTTTTTTTGGATAGCATAACTGTGGGGGAAGAAACAAAATTATATCCTATATGGCATAGAAATATCAGCAGCAATCCTGCTGTAAGAAAAAAATAAATCCATACAATTTATTTTAGAGGTCAAGGACAGTCCCAAATTACTTTTCTTTAAAGTTGCTAGATGCTGCCTAAATGTTAGGCTGCTTTTTTTGTCTGCAGCAGACCCAGAGCACCCATGCAGACACACCAAGCTGGACTTCATGGCTCACGTTAGGTGTGTGAGCTTGGCCATGGTAACCTGGTTATGTCTGAAGGTTCAGGCTGAGGATGGCACAGGTGAGGATGCCTGGGGAAGGTTGTACTGCTGCCTGCCAGCCCTTCTCCTGCTCCCTTTGCTCATCAATCAAATTCTGGGCTGCCTCAGCTTGCAGGCAGGGTTTCAAGGACTGGTGATCCTTGTCTGAATACACTGTGCTGTGGGCTGTGGCTGTTCAGGTGCAGCCTGATGAGCAGCTCAGGTACACAGGGGTGAAGGAGAGAGCAGATGGGCAGGAGGAGGCACACCAGCTCAGCCCTCCCACCCATCCATCAAAGCCATGAGGTGTTTTTCAGGAAATAGATGTGACAGCTCTGTTGCTTCAAGGACACTTCTAGTGTCACAAAGGCTGTGGCTAAACCAGGAAATCACTCAATATGTACTCATAATCAAAGATGTTTGAGTGTGGTTCTTCTAAGTTGATATGTACAGTATAAGGTAAGGTCACTCTGCATGTGTTTTGTTGGGTCTGACTCTCCCAACCTGCCATGTGTGACATTTCAGAACGTCTGAGGGCTCAATGTCTCACCAAAATACAGAAGGTGGCTGTGCTGGCTGAAAGGGTCACTTGGGGTATAGATAGTAAAACTGCCTGTAGATGAAGCCATTTGCTTCAATACAGAAGTCTGAAGTGGGCTTCCATAAGAAGTTCCCTGTTTCTTTAGCTGGATAAACTTCTATCTCTGGTTTTGACCCTTCAGGGGACTGCAAGTTTGATACAAAACTTTAAAGTTTAGCAAAACTTGCTAGTTTTAAGTGATTTAATTCATGTTCATTGGGTGGCGTTGCTGGTTTCTTCTATTGTGCCAGCAGCACAGAACTTTTCATAAAACATCTCCTGCTGCCATTTATTTCTGGAGATGACTTCCATGGTGATGTTTGTTGAGATTGGAATCACTTTGCTTATGAAGCAAAGGGACTTTTCCAAGTCTGAGGTGAGGATAAATATGCTTATTTTGTTTAGTCTGACCTGACCTTCTGCAATATAATGGAAGAAGAGGGAGACCTTATTTTTTTATTGCTTATGAGTCATGATATCTCGTTACAATGTATGGAAAAGTGGAGTTTCCTTAAATGTCATTGTTTTATCAGGACTAACAGTAGCATGACTATAACTATTTAGTACTGGATCTTACTGCCTGGGGAAAAATAAAGTATACTTTATTTAACATTTTTCCAAACCCAATAATGTGTGCCTTATAGGATCTGTGTGTTCAAAACCACTCCAGGAGTTAACTAGAATGCTAAAGTTTAAACATTCCTTGAATGCTTATCCTCTTTGTGGGCCATGCTGTTTTTCTGTTTTTTTTGTGATTTAAGCCTGCCTGCTTCCAACATATTCCTCTTTCTTATTTTAGCAATTCATCAAAATGAAGAAAACAGCAGTCAAGAAATAAGAGGACTAGAAGAGCTCAAGGATACCTCTGATGCACAGGTACATGTGTAAGATTAATGGAATCTTGGGAATGTTTTCAGATCTACAAGTTGAAGAACTGTTTTCAATAGCTCTGGGAAATGGATTTTCCTCTATGTTCTGTGCAGGGAGCATGTAGGAGGGAGAAAGTCTGCTAGATCTCATCTTATGTGACTAGAATAAGATTGATGATTACTCTGGGAATTAATCCCATGATGTTGCAATTGGACAGCATTCTTCAGCTATCTTTCTGCTCTTCTTAGATAATACACATAGCATATACCAGATGTGAAAGGAAAATGAGATGTGTTTTAGGAGGCAAGGGCATATGACATTTTGATTGAATTTTAATCACTGTAAGTAGACATGCAATGAAATAGGGATACTTATTAGTCACTCAAGTGCAAGCAGCAACCTTCTTCTTTCTTTCCTTAACTGCCCTCATTTACAACCAAAGCACACTTCTGGATATTGCTCAGAAGCAACTAAACTGCCTTTTAGGGTGTTCTATTGTGGGATTGCTTACCCTTTTTAATTCTGTGAATCTTTTTTGATTAATCTGCAATCCCTTCAATCATTCCATTCATGCGTTCAAGCTGTGCAAGTGTAACTGTGTTGCTCATTGTACTGGTACTGATTATTGCTTTTAATTTAAAATTAATCTTTCCCAGTCTTGACTGGTTTTTTCTCCTTCTATTTCTTTTGAAAATGTTATATTCCCCACCAGTTGCCACCTTTTCTCCTTCCCCTATATGCAACTTGCAGTTCCTGCCTCTGATTTATTTCCCTAGCATCTTGCCAAACTGAAAAGTTGTGTGCAAGGAAGACAGGATTTATGCTGATGTCTGTGAACAAGCCTAGCTGGAAGGGTACAAGCCATGTAACCAAGAGTGAATTACAGAGATGTAGAAAGGACCCAGAGGGAAACACTGACCTCACTGCACAAAAAAATTTGGCTCTCTGTTTTTTTGTTGGATTTTTTGGGGGGGAGGATGGAGAGGAAGGATTTAATCTATTCTAAGTTCTACTTAGTTGCTGTAGTTATTACAGTTCTTTGAAAATGTTTGTTTCCATTTATGATGTAGCCAATGTATGAAGAAAGCTCCTAAGTAGCCAGCTAATAAAATTACTTGGAATAATTATAAAAGCCCATAAAAATTTATTATTGGGGTATTGATTCACCCAGATTTTAATTGGCTGTAAACCAGCTTCTAAGATTTGAAAGAATATGAAACACATTTAAAATTATACAATTATTAAATGAGCAGTTAACAAAAGCAGGAGTGGTATCAAAGCAGTGGTTGCTCCAGTTTTTTAGGACCATAAAAATGACATCCAGTGAAAGCCAGATACAATTTGTTTTAAAGGAGTGAATGTGTTTTTTCACTTTAGTGGGACCATGCATATGACTGGAGCAAAGCAAGGGATCCTGTCTTTTGAGGCTCTGGCACATAGTTTTAAGTTCTCAGGTTAATTAAAGGTGAAGCCAGTAATAATTATGGTTTTTTTTACCAGCTACAGAAAGAGAGATACAGTGAAAGAAAACCAAGCCACCACAAACCTGTTAATAGAATTGAAGGGTGTTGTGCCTGCTCTAAACACTGCTCTGTGGGCGAGTGGCTTGATTTACACTTGAGTTAGTTGACAAAACTGGTAAAAGTGTGAAAAAAGATTGGCAAGGGGATTTGCAGAAGCAATCATGCTGTAAATAACATAAATTATGTAAATAAAAGATCCCATCTTGTCTTCCTAAGGATGTGTTAATTCACCTCTGTGTCATTGCTATGATGCTCATGTATGACCTCTGCAGAGGGCATATTTTCCTATGGATATGCTGAAACAGAAAGTATGTTGTCAGCATCTTCCTTTTTCCTCCCTGTGTAGTGAGTAATTTGCTTTCATTTCCATTAAACTTCTTAAAATTTCATTTCAAGTATTACATAAACACAGTTATAGCAATTTTGAGCCATGAATGGTAGTAAAGTTTTACTATAAGGTACATTCTTTTATCATTCATTAAGGTAAAGCAAATTAAACTATGCAACTTTTTGATTTTCACATTCATGTGCGTTAGTAAGTGTATCTGTTTTGGTCTACATGAATTAGAAGTCCAAGCATCAACAAGAGTTTTGGAGGATGTGTGCCTGCACAAAATGAAAATCAAAATTGTTCTTTGCAGTTGTGACTTGCCTTTATCCTGTTGTTTAACAGCTTCCAAAACATTGCCTGAAAATTAAATTTGTATTGAGAAGTGAAAATGACCAGTAATTGGAGACTGTCAGTACTCTCCTAACCGGATTTTAGAAGCTGTCATCAATAAATAATTTAATTGACCTGGATGTTTTCTTACAAGTATTTAACAGAAAGATTTGTGGTGTAAAGTCATCATAAGTGAGGAAGCCAGAATTAGAAGTAAAGGATTCATAGCTTTTTTCATAATTATGAAAAATCATGTTTAGCCTTTTGTGCTTCAGGTGCATTCTTTACTCCCAGAGCCAAACATATGCAATTATATCTTATAATTAATAAGATAAGATAATAATATCTTAGCCCTCCCATAAATTCCTTATCCTCTGGAAACCAAATTAAATAATTATTTTTTTTTTCATGTTCTCTGCAACCCTTTAAATTAAAGAACAGTGACAGGAGGAGGGGACATGTTAAAAAACAGTATTTCTACTTGGTGGTTGAAACAGGACAATGTGATTCTGCAATAAGATTGCTGTTTTGAATACAGACCATGTTTGTGCAAGGGCTAATGGGCTTGTGTTTAGAGTTGCTCCTCTGGGGTGCTCATCCATGTGGAAGGCAGCACATGCTCTGTGTGAACACAGGTGGAGGGCAAGTGGTGAAAGAGAGCAAGACCCAACGTTCAAAACCTTGCCTTTCTCTTGGATGTTTCTCCCACTTAAACATACTGAAGACAACTCTTGCCCCAAAACTGAAGCCCTCCTTTCTCTTCTTAACATAACATAATGGTTTTAACCACTGGGTTTTGCTTCACACTCTGAAGATCAATATTTGTTCAGCAGGGACTCATAACCATCTCTTCCACCTGTAGGTCATGGACTACTTTCTCTGGACACAAGTCCTGGTTCCAGCCAGGACAGGGTTAGTTTTTGCAATAGCCAGGACCAGAGGTTAATCTGTATCACCTCACATCACTGATGGGGCAGGGGAAGGGATTCTCTTCCAAGCTGGGATATTCTGGAGGAGGGATTGGTTGGTTACTGTCTGTTGTGGAGGGGTTTCCATGTGAATCATTCCTTATTTGTACCCTATATGTCATTATTATTGTTGCTGTTACTGTTTGCTTTCTTATCGCATTTCTGTTTTTGGTAAATTGTTCTCATCTTAACCTCTGATCTTTATATTTTGTGCCTCCAATTCTCCTCTCTAGCTACCTGAAGGAGGAGGGGGAGGAGAAGGGGAAGGGAACAAGTGGCACCTAATTTCATCTCAATGTGAGCACCAAACTGGGGAGTGCCATTCCTAAACCAGGACAGTACTACAGGAAGGTGCAAAAAGTGCTTCCACAGTACAAAGATCCCAGACCCAGAGAGACTCCAAATCTTTATCATACTTAAGTCCTAGTAGGTGATAACACTTTGAAGTTGTCCTTAGCCTACATTACACGGATGTAATATTCTTGCTAGAAGCATCCTGCAACCATGAAATAAGCAGGCTTGATTTAGTTGATGTCCCCCAGCACTCAAAGTGTTGGAAGCACAGACATCAGGCCTCCCAAGCCTTAGGTTCCCTGGGTAAATTACTGGAGAAGAAGGAGAACATTAGGAAACAATTGATCTGACCATTTTTAAATGTCTATTGTAGAGTAAAAACAAAACAAAACAAAACAACAAAAAAAAATCCTCTTCCTAAATACCCTATTTTCTCCATTGATTAAAGAAGTCTGGACAACTAGCTCACTATATTCTTCCACATTTGATAAAATCAGTCATACTGCTGATCTGCAGGGGATAAGAGTGTCAGAACTGGTTTATAAACCAATGTCTGATTTAGAAGATAAGGCACTAGACTCACAGACTATGCAAGGAATTTGAGATTAGGCAATATAATTCTCTTGGTGGGTTTCTGACCTTTCTGCCCAGTGAGCAGTCTCCTTATATGGGGAAGCTGGGTTCCTCAGGAGGCTGGGCTCAGGAGGAGCACAGGACACTGAAGGCATGGGCTGTATCTGAAATCCTTTACTTCATCAGAGCAGAAGTGTTTGATGCAGACTTGTCAGGAGATGTCTTCATCCCACCTGGAAGAATGTAGGCATGTACAAATTTCTTTCAATGAGATGGGTAAGGATGACTCTGGACTTGATCATGGAGCCTATTTTTTTTCCATCAACATTCAAGAACTTATTCATAAAGTAGATTTGCTTTCTCCTTCAGATGAAGAAATCTTAACCCCCAGTTCTCTTTTCATTGGAGAAACTAGCAGAATGTAGGATGATTTGAGTGGGCACTCTCACTCTGTCATGGACATCTGTCATGGACAGAATTGCTCAAGACCAAAGGATTGGACCCTGTAGGGTTAGCAAGTCAGGGTATCCCTAGTTTTAGGGCCTGACACACAAGATATGTTTAGAATTCTGGAGTAGGTAGTGATTAATTTAAACTCACGATGAGCAGTAGAAAGAAAACCATGAAGGAAATGGGGGGAAAATGTTTATTTGCAGATTGCCTTTGAGGTGATATGGCCATTTCATAGCTATGCCACATGATGGGCCCTCCCAGAGCATCTGCTGTTCCCATCAGGAAACATCTGGGCTAATAAAAGTTGCACGGTATCGTCGCCCCAGGTCTCGGTCACGCAGAGGCTATATCCATACCCAAATCATGGACAGTGATACCAGCTGCTGGCTTTGCAAGGAGCAGTTTAGCCCATATCAGCTAACTTTGCAATGAGTCTCTATGTGCCTGTGTGCAAGCATAAATCCATCTTTTTATATGTATCTATCTGGCATTTTTAGAAAACAACCAGTGCTGAATATTTTGACAAAACACTATCAGCATAGCTTGAATAACTGTCAGATTTAGCCAAAAAAATAGTTCTAACATAGCTTTTAAAGCAAGTATCATTTCCTTCCCTAAACAAAACAAGAGATACAGATTTGTTATTTATGGAATAAATAAATGTCGCACAACTGTCTTTTAACTCTTCAGTCTTGCATATGTGAAAAATGGTTGGAGCGGGAGCAGAGGGAGTTGTAGCCTGTTATTTTTAGGAGTGCCTTGTGTTGCACTTCATTCTTTTTCCAGGGCTGTTCCTGGTTAACTTTCCCATGAGTTTTTAACCTCTTGCTCTTGTTCTCTTATGTAACAGGAAACAGGCTGACAGGAACAAATAAAACACAGCATATCTGATAGTTGCACTCAGAGGAGCGGTTGATTTAGTTAGCCCTGCCTTCTTTCCTCCAGAGTAGATGCATTTGGACATTCAGATGTGCCTCTGTTCCTCTCCAGTTGTTTCCCGGGAAGCGGTGACTTGTTTGTGCTCAGCAAGTGGCACCGAAGTACCGCAAATATGAGAAAACAGATGCGTTTCTTTTAAGGTTGAAATTTGTGCTGGTGTCATGTCCTGGGATTGTGGATTTAAGTATCTGTTTGCTCTTTCTCCCACCCTTAAGGCAGGAGTTTTATGCAAGCTTCAGGGAAGAGATGACATCGGACGGATTGAGCTGGTCCAAAAGCTGGCCAGAGAGAACTGCCAGTTTTTGCAGGCGGATAGAAAAGCACTGGAGAAAGCAGAACAAGTAAGACACATTTCTTATTTTGGTTTTTTTTTTGTTTCTTTTGGGTAGGGGAGGGTGATTTAGGTCACAAAACTGAAATAGCAAAGCTGATGGTCAGAATCCAGGGCACACATTAGTCATGGAGCTGTAGCTGCTCTCCTCTGGCATTTACATTTCTCTAAAGTGCGTTCAGGTCAATAATTGTCAACACACTTAAATTATTATGTTGTCATTAACTGTCAGATGCTGTTATTAATATCTTATACACATAGGATATAGCAGATGATTTCAGGATGCTTTTTACCAAATTGTTGGGTTTTACGGTGTACTTAAATAATGTATAAAGCATATGAGTACTTCAAGTACTTACACTAAATTATCTTTAAATTATTTCTCTCTGGGTATATTTGGATGCAAGTATTGGCTGAAACTTTTCAGCATGAATTAAAAAGAATGGCCTGGATAGGGAATTCAGCAGTGTGTGGGTTTTTTCTTTTAAATTGTGTTTTCAATCAAAAGTTACATTGAAGAAAGCAGCACTCTGTTTAATGCTTCTGAAAGCACTTATTCAGATGTTAATAACTAGATTGAAAATGCACTGAAACTTGACTGCTCTGCTTATAGGACAATGTCTCCTAATTTTTTCTCCTAGTAAAGGTTTCTATTCTGATTGCATATTCATCTAAAGGTGCAGATGATAATAACTGCAAGAAACAACGAAAATCCCACCTAGTCCTCATGTCTCTTGCCATTTTGTATATGCAATTTATTCCATTTTCTGCTCACTGGATGGTAGAAAAAAGACATGTGCTTTAGAAAAGAAATACTTTTCAGCTCATCTGCAACTTCATTCCTACTGAAATAAGGCTGTACAAAGGAAAAGAGAAGGATGAGGTGTTTTTTTTCAGAGCTTCATGCTGTTCTGTTTGGAGTGTAGAGGGTCTGGTCTGGTGTAGTAAGATGTGTAATTGTTTCAGGAGGTGTAAAGAAGGGAGGAGGGCAATTAGCCAGCCTAATTCCCCAAGATTAAATTGCTTCTCAGCTGACCTGCTGGCAATGGACATCTGGGAGAATTTCTATATATCTTTGAATTGTATCCACAAAACACAATTAAAAGTTTAGGTGCTCAAGCAAAGAAAATTTTAAACCAGGGAAGATTTCTATTGTGTTTCAGGTTTCAGAAACAAGATTACAGATATGTGGGCATAGAGAGGAAAATGTTGGGACTGATACGCAAAAAATTCAGTGGGTATTTTTGCTGCTACTCTGGTCATTGCAAAGGGTGCTGTGGAGTCAGCTGCAGCTCTGTAGCCGCACAGATTACACTACAGTTCCAAAAATGGAAAGGAAAGCAGCACTGAGCTGTTCTTCTCCTTTTGAAAAGTATGGTACTTAGCAATTGCTGCTATTTAGGAGATGAGTGACTTCAGTTTAGCAGGAGCTCAAGCAATTTACTTACACCCATCCTGAGCAGAACAACACAGCAATTACTGCCCTCAGACAAGGATATGCCTTTAGACCTTTAGGACATGCTTTAGACGTGACAGCAAAGAGAAATGTCGCCTGAGAGATTGCAGAAGCCCAGGTCATTCCTCATGTGCCCTTTATTTCTGGGTGGGGAATGTCTTACAGCTAGTGCTGGCAATAGCAAATCACGGTGTGCTGCTTCCCCCTGTTCTGCACTTTGCTGGTTGTTGTGGGGTGGGTCCAGGCAGCCCATGCCCAGATATGAGAGACCTACAGTCCTCATTGTGGGTGTGTCTGGTAAGTCCCCGGCTAGACCACTGACTTCATTGGGAGCAGTCATCAAGAAGGCATCCTGAACACGGGCAAGGTTTGTCATAGCTTCTCGGTTTATCTGATTCAGGTAACCAACTTTCACTGGAGAAAATGCACACACTGCCATGGCAGGGCAGTGGGTTGCATGTGTTCAGGAAGCTGTGAGCTTCCATCCCTTCCTCTCCCTCCCTTCCTCCCGTGTGATGTGGGAGCTGATCCGGTGCACGTGCAGGTGCAGGATTTGACTGGCTGGGCAGGGTTCACTGCTCCAGGCAGATATCCCCTCCTTTCCTCCAAGGAGAAAAGCAATTTCTGAATTGTACTGAGTAAATTGTAGTGAAAACTGCTTGCATCCAGGATTTCAGACCTTCCCATCTCATCCTGCTGCTACAAAAGTGATGGCAGATTCATTGGCATTGGCTTACTATTCAGTCCCTTGGGCTCACTGTAAATGTTAGAGGAACAGCATGTTCAGGGTGTGGTATCCTTATTATGTGTAACATGCCCATCTTTATTTTTAATTTTTAAAAGCATAGCTTATTTTGTGCTGCTTTCTTTGTAACTCAGGCTGATGGGCACTCAGTGCAGGAGTAAAATGGAGATGCTCTGCGCATTTTCCACAGGACTCTAATTTCTCAGCAAGTACCCCTGCACTAAAGCTTTCACTGGCTTTCCCTCCTGGGGAGCTCAAACTGGGCTTTCTTGGATGATGTGTCTTCCTCAAAGGAATGGCATGCAGTCCATAAATGAGAAGCCTGAGCACCCTGCCAGGCTGTTCTCCCTGCCCTTGGTGAGCCTGCTATCCAGGCTGGCCTCCTGGCAGCCCAGCTTGGAGCAGAGATGCTGCTGGCTTGCAGAGATATGTGCTTCTGCCAGCCTGGGCCAGTGTCACTGTTAAAAGCTGGGGGCTTTATAACCTGCCTGGAAGTTAAGCTGCTCTTTCCAAGATGGCAAATGGGAAATTTTGCCTGAAGCAGAGTTCTTCTCTAGTTTGTTCTCCTCTAGGAATAATAAAAAAAAAACCAAAAGCCCAACTTGAACATGGGGCTAGAATTATGCATACACATAATTCCTCTCTATATGTACTGTGTCCCAGGCATGTGATGGGAAATGGAGTTGTGGCTCCTCTGGTGTTATACCCACTGTGTTTCTAAATCAGGTCTTCCCAGATTAGTACAGCCTCACATGGGTTTCCAGCATTAACAGCAAATATAAATGTATAACAATTGAGCTTTGATGATCCTTTTGCTTTCCCGTGGAGAAGAAAGGGTTCTCAGCCTAATTGAAGAATTTGGTACTGATTTGGGACCCCAATAACCCTTTCCTGTACAGTGAATGAGGCGTGGTGTATGATAGGGAGCTAGACTGGTTGACTAGAAGGGCTGGTAAACTCTCCTGTCATTCAAATAAATAGTCACCATCTTCATCTGGGTTTGAGGACAGAAGTTAATGACTCACTTAAAGAAGATAGATGCACAAGAGGTTTTTTGGCAGATAAAGTACCTAAAGGTGTTCTTTGAGGTGTGATGTTGGAGCTTTGGGGTCCACAAGGAACAGATGAAACATGGATTGGTTTGGGTTGCTAGTTCAGGAGATGAAATATAATTATTTTTTCTCAGAAAAAGCAGATGGTCTGGAAGAGAGAATATATGTGACAGCTGGCTGGCTCACTGGAGGAAAGCTTGGTTTGGAACTTGTGGGTGGGAGAAGGGATTCCTTTAGTCTGGCTGTGTTCTGGAGGATGTAAAATTGGGATATATATATATATATCTATATCTGTAAGATGTTTTGTACAAAATCAGAAAGTCCATACTTTTTTTTTTTTTTTTTTTTTTTTTTTTTTAGTTTTCTGGTATGCTGTCGTTTCACACTTATGGTCTGAATGAAAAAAGGGCTTTGCAACACTGTCATAATTTAAAAAGTTCTGTGCTCAGTTTCTGTTATATGTGAGCTGCTTAATTGATTTTGACACTGGAAGCTGACAGTGACCAGGTTAGATTGGTATACCAGAACTGGTGTTTCTTGTTAGCACACAGAGCCAACCTCTTCTCAGGTAAATAAAGCATTTGCAAAGTGCTCTAACCATACTGGTGCTCACAGACTTGCAGAGAAAAACAAAAACTAACAGTGATTTTTTTTTTTTCCCCCACTCCCACTTCCTAATGTGTTAGACTGTGGTGCTTAATGAAGGCACTGAACCTCCTGTACTTATTTGGTTTCCTAAAACTTCAGCTTTGCTAATGAGTAGAAAGTAAATAGAATTAAATAAGCTTCTAAAAAGGCAGATAAGCTTCTTCTCTCTACTTTCACATTCCTACAATGTATTGATAAATAAATAAAATTAAATTATTGTCTAAAATACACTGAAATTATTTTAATATCAAATGTGGGGTAGTGTAAAAAAACTATGCAAGCCTGCAGTTCTAATTTTATCATTACATGCAAATTGTACTCATAAGCCTAAGGAGATGTGAAACTGGATATTTGTATTTTAATACAATTTAAATATTTCATTTCCTTTAAAAAATTGCTTTGACAGAAAATAGATGAAAAATATGTATTGAAATATTTAGCTATAGAGCAAGCCTTCTTTTTGGAGAGGCTTGCTTATTATTAGCATTAATTATAATATAGAAAGCAAGCTGTGTATGTAAAGCCATTTGAAGTCATTTATCATAGCTTTTTTTCCCCTCCAGCTTACATTTGGGATGCATTCAAGACATATTTACACTAAACCATAGTTTTTGAAATTCCTTTTAGTCAACTACAACTCAAATAATGCCTTTATAATAGATGTGAAAATGTGTTGTACAGTATTTCCAGTTATTATTTCAATGAAATGTTGTACTCATTAAGAAAATCGTGTCTGTTTATACTATCATAGTTTAAGTAAAATTGTAAAAGGGCTTTTTACTTCAGCAAATGGAGAGAATATTCTTTGGATTACAGTATCATTTTCATAGTCAGATCAACTGAACAAGACATTCACAAACTGACAGTAATGTTAAAAGGAGGCTCTTCCATTACTTTGCTGTGTCAGTAGGAAAGGGAACATTTCCTAAATCTACCCTGTAATCCATTTACAGATTAATCTACATATTAGTTAGAATTATGTACTGTTTAAAAGAATATAAATACATACAGCTTGAGTGTATTGATTCTGTGACTTAATTCAAGATGAAAGGTATGTTTTCAGAAACACAGCAGATACTGAAGAAGAGTTCTGTTAATTTGCTGGGCACTAACTTTTGTAATCGGGGGTCTCATTAGGAAGACAGATGATTTGCTCATTGAAGCAGGTTAGTGGTTGAGCTGAAGCTGTTAAAATGCTTAAAACAGAAGATTAATGATTTAGAGCCTTGGGTTGTATAGATTACTCATGACCAAGGAATTTCTCAAGGAAATTCCAGCCATGACACACCAGGGGTATTTTTAGGGTGCCCAGCTGGACTCCTACGAGGAGACAAGAATGAATGTCAGGACGTGCCCAGAGCTGCAGTTTTTGTTATCTTGACAAAGCTGTGGCATTGTGCTGATGTACTGTTGGACTGATGGCCAGTAATCAGGGCTCTGATGGAAAAATATCCTTTAAAACATTGACATCAAATGATGTCTGAATACAGTCAGTGACTGAAATTTGTGCATTGTTTTCTAAAAACATCATCACTTTTGTTGTATCTGCTCTGTTTGGGACAGATCTACTGGGTAGCTTGGGGGCAAGTTTACTGCTTTTGACTCTTGGCAGTTGCTCTGCATCTCTTGCAGATCTGTGGATCAAGTGGTCGTAACAACTACAACAGAGTTTGGCAAAAACTTTCATGGCTTGAATAGCTGTGAGGTGGTACAGATCTCTGAAGTCATTTAAACAGAATGGACTTGGCATGTCAGCACAGGAGTTTGCTGTTTCTCTTTATACCTCTTGGGCCTGCCAGCACTAGCAGAGAGAGCTGTACCAGGGTAAGATGACAGTTTGCAATTTTGATTTAGTCTTCAATTACAAGCTAAGAAAAAAATGAATCTATCAATGAGATTGTCAGTAGCAACCTCCTTGTTGAGTAAGAATAAGTAATTAAGAGTTAGGTACATGTTTGCTGTGGAGGTAACTTGAAGTTCAAGTTTCTGGTCTGAATCAGGGGAAACAGGGATTGGAATCTAGTTCTGTCATGTTTTGGAGAGAATGTCCTATTCCAGACACTTGATTTTTCATCTGCTGGAATGAATGCATAGCCCCAGGTGATCACCTGTTCTTCGTAAGTCAATCTCTTTATCTTCTGAGAAGAAAAGGCTTCTGCAGGTCCTAGGCTTTTTTTTTTTATTTTTTTTATTTTTTCCCCAGTATGGAACAGAGATAAGGATCCTCCTGTTCAGATGTAAGACTGGAATCATCTGCATGCTTGTTTCAGTCTTTTGCAGCACTTTGAAAATACTAATATAATTATTTTTATTTACTATGTATTTTTAAGAGGACTTGCCATTCCTTTTGTTGAGTCTGTTTAACATGGCCAAAGTGTTGGAGGAGAATATCCTCATGCCAGGAGTGCAAAAGAGTGGTGAAATTATGTGATCCTTCTTATAAAAAAAGCACTTGAGTCATAGTTGTGCTCCCATGGTACGTTGTGAGCATGGTGTAGGAACACATTGAATAGAAACCTCACTATTTTCCTTTAAGTCAAGTTACATGTTCCCACAATACTTTCTTTCCTCCAGATGCTCATCCTAGTGTTTAAAAGAGAAGAAAGACTAATTTTCTCCTCTTTGATTTATTCTGTAACATTATACTACTTTGTATAGGTGGAAGTTCCACATACACATTTTTCTTTAGAGTGGAACGGTGACTCATTCTTGTGTGGGACAATAACTTAGGTCCTGTGCTGAAAGGGGTAAAAAGGGCACATGGTATTTAGCAGACTAAAACCTGGGAGCCACAACTTTGAATTTTTATTTTTGACTCTGTTGGTTATTTAATAAATAATCTTCTTCAAATCTCACCACTTTTCTGCACCTTTGTTTACCCAGGTATAAAATGAGGT
The DNA here is from genome assembly GCF_971803275.1 of Cyanistes caeruleus. Lineage (NCBI taxonomy): Eukaryota > Metazoa > Chordata > Aves > Passeriformes > Paridae > Cyanistes > Cyanistes caeruleus. Next base: position 121,212,690 of record NC_141701.1, read on the forward strand.
CTTAAACATGTGGGACCTTGAAGGGTGCCATAAAACCTGCAGTGGTTAATGAATGTTGAGGAATTGCTTTGGGATCCTTGAGACGTGGTTGAAGGATCCCAAGGAAGCTGGAAGTGGGTTGGAATGTTGACAGCCAGGGGAACTTATTTTAAAATCCTGAGCATCGCTGAGGTGAGGTGAGGCCAGACATTTGCAGTCCCTCTGTGTCCTTGGGCATCACTTAAGGGGCGATGCTGCCCCAAACACTTGTCCTTAGCCCTGGGCTGGCCCATGTTGTGCTGCTTTGTGAGGCAACACAGGGGAAAATGAAGCTGAAAAATACAATGAATGCACCTTCCTTATGGGGTTATTTTTCAAACAGATTGGTTCCCCTCTCATTACAGGGACATAGATATGGGGTGAGAATGAGATGTGGTGTCAGGGATGACCTGTGCTGGCGGGAGCTACTCTGCTGCTCCTGGTGAAACACAGCCATCCTCCTTAATTCCCCAAAGCCTTGTGACTTACCCAACCCAGAAACTGGACTGGGTCAAATTAAATGTCCTCTGTTTTTTTGGGTTTTTTTGTTTGGGTTTTTTGTGGGTTTATTTTTGTTTTTTTTGTTTGTTTGTTTGTTTTTGTTTTTGTTTTTTTTTGTTTGAAGTATTTTAATCTAGATCCTGTGTGGCTTCATGAAGGCACACAAGCACACAGAATGGGGTGAGTGGTGAAGGGGGGTTAACATCCAGGAGCAGGGAAGGAATGGGAGAGTTGTTTCTCATGGTCAGCAGGACCACACAGTTCAGGTGGTACCAAGAATGAAAGCATGGCTCCTTGCTCCATTTATCCACACAAAGAGGTAGACAAACTCCCTGAGAGCTGCAATCTACAGGTTGCCACTGTCCCCTGCTTCTATATTTCCCCCCAGATTTTGAACCACTAACTTGCTTATGTTTCTAGACTGTTCAAAGGCTTACACAGAATTAATTTTATCATATTTTCCCTTGGAGAAGTAGAAATTACCAGTTTATTAGTTCAAAGCATCTGTTTTTGTTTTTTAACATTAAATTGTCCCTCTCTTCATGTGATAAATAAATTTGATGACATTCTTTTCTCCATTTTCCTGATTTATGACATCAATAAATTCCCAGTAATGCTGATAATACAGTGGATGTATCCTGCCATCTACTTCTGTACAGTTGTTTCTACCCTTTTTCTGGGAACTCTGAATAACAAAGGTACCTGGGTCTCTCTGTTAAGTTAGGGAATTTGTTACCTAAATTCAAGAAGATACAAAAAGAAAAGTTGATAATGCTTTGAATAAGTACCATGCAAACTTAGGTCAGAAATTTTAAGCAGTTTCTGAATTTCAGGAGTAGTAATTTAGTCTTTCACCTTTCAGTGGTGCAGACCTTTGAAGTAGTTCACGGTTTTACCAGATTTTCTGTGGGAATTTAAACCAACCAAGGACATATTTTGGCTCATAGTCTACCCAAGATAACTGGAAAACTTTTTGATAAGGTAGAAACTGATGGTTGTGTACCACAACTTCCTCTTTGGAAGTTGTCAGAGATTTGGTAGTCTGTCTAGAGGTCAGAGTCATGTAAAAAGGATTCAGTGTTTCAGGGATACATTTTTTCTCTTTCTTTTTCTTCCTGTCCTCCTGAATAAGTTCAGGAAGAATGTTCTGCTTCACTGAAGCGAAGATTTGGGCCAATAACACAGAAGATACCTGTTGACATTTCTGCAGAAGTGACATTTCTGCATGTCAAACTTTGCTTTGTTTTGAATAGAAACTACATTGGAGCAAATTCTGTAGTAAGATCTGGATTTTATGCTAAAGTCAGCTTGATTCCCATGGCAGGATGCTCTGGAGTCGATGAGACCTGTGTCAGGACCCCACTGGAATAAATGCTGGTAGCATTTGTTGGCATCTGTTCCTGCAGACATGCTCTGGAGACCACCTAGAGCATGCCACTGTGGAGATTGCCTTTTGTCTATGCTCAGCTGCCTCTCCTGGACCAGAGGCAAGCTATCTGCTCTAAGGACTTTGTGGAAAAGTGGCAGCTGTAAAGTGACTATCTCTGCCTTCTTCGTTGAAACCACATTGTAAGGTCACTTTGACCTTGTATTTTTTTGCAGGCTCCTTTTTTTCCCCCAGGATTTATTTATTTTAATCATGAAATCTCCCCCCAAACCTGTCCTTTTGCTCTGGCCATTCTGTCACTCACTCTGCCTCCATTTAAAAGTTTAATTCCGCCCCTGCTGATGTTAATAGATATTTTTTGGTGAGAGCAGGATATAGCCTGTAGAGTCTAAAGCTTTTGTCACACCTTAGCTGTGGAAGGTGGTGGCATTTTGCAAGATGTGCTTGACACATGGCCACCTGTGGAGAATGCTGATTTGGTAGCAGTTAATACACCACTTGCATCCATTTTTCTTGGTTCTGTGTGGCAGCTCAAAGAGCAAAGGAATGAAAACCCAGGCGATTAGTGGTATTTTTGCTGACTATCTTCCTCTAAATCAAAGCAGGTATTCCCCTTTCCTTCCTCGATTAGTGTTCCTACCGCTGTGTGCAGCACCTCCTGTATTCTAATTCACAGCACATGAAAATGAGGTCTCAAGTGCATACGCACGGATTTCATTTTAACCACCCAGTGAAAAGTTTTAATTAGGTGTTTCATGTGGAAACATGAAACAGGGTTTTGAAATTAGCAATGACCTTGCAGCCTTCCTCGAATATATTTTCTGGTACCGTGTGGCAGGCGGTTCCCAGCTCTTTTTGTCACTGCCTGGAACATGAGCATCCGAGCGGGGAAGGCTCTGACGTGTGGGAGTGGCAGGAGTTGCTGGTTGCAGGAAAGCGTACTTTTGCCTCTTTTGATGACTGGGAAAATAACAGGATGACCTAACTCGGGAAGAGCATAAATAGTAGCTGGTAATTCCTTTAACAGCTTGTTGAAGATCAAATCTTAGATGGATTTCCAGGCTCTGAACAAGGGTAAGCCCTGAACAGGGGGGTGATGCTGAGCTACAGAGCCCTGTTTGATCAAGGGAAGGGCCTACAGCTCACATGCCTTTGTTGGCTGCTGTGCACCAGCTCTGTCCCCTGCCAGCCTGCCTGATGCTGCTTTCTCACCTGGAGTGGCTGGACTGAGAGCACCATCCCTCATTTCATCTCCGTTTTCCCTGGGAGGAGAGGGGAGTAGACCTGTCTGTTGTATCAGGAGCAGCATTCCTACTTAGTCTGGTGCTGGGAAGAACAAAGACAAGCTTGCTCTTTTTGGCAGAGTAGGATACAGACACAGAATACAAATGTGCATCACCTTTCTGGTTTGGTTGCAATATCACAGTGTCTTTCCTGTTTTTAGAGGTACTGATATTTGTTCAATGAATACAGCACCAGCTTAGGCCTTTTTACAAAATACTTTTATATTGCAAGTAGGGGATTATTCACCACAGGAATGTTTAAAACACATCTGTGGGTATAAATACAGCTGTTAAATCGATTTACTGTTTGTAATATATGCTGTTTGGCCATATTTAGCAAGTTAATAGAGACTGGATGTGGTCAGGGTCAGAGAAGACACTAATCAGAGCTGACTGAAGTATATCATATGCACAGCCTGGCTGTTCAGGCTTTGAGCTAAAAAACAGATACATTCAGGCCTGGGCTTTCTTGTGTGAATGGAAAATAGCTGAAAGTGTACTGACACTCTTGCTTTGTCTCCTCAGGTAAGAAACTTGAATCTTTTTAGTGGAATCCACACATTAATTCAGTCTGTCTAAATAATCTCTCAGACTCTATGCAGTACCTGTATTGAGCTAATCATTGGGCCATATAGATTTCTTTTTTGGTTTCTTGGATTTTGATGAACTTCTGTAAAAAAAAAAACATGTGGCTTCTAAGCAGAACTCTATCTGCAGTGAGTTATTTGCTCCTATTTCCCACAAAGACAGAAGTAAATTAAGCCTAGTTAAGATTTTCCTAACTGCTTTACCACTGGCATTGCAAGATTTTTTCCAACAGAGTTTGGGCTGTGCCCAATGCCGCACTGCAAAGCTCTCAAACCCTGCACACTGCAGGTGATGGCCTCCTGCACCTGGGCCCTTTCTCAGGATTTCACCAAGGACATGGCACAATCCTTCTCCTCCAAGGAACTTGAAGTGCTCAAGGTCCCCCAGTTCTCTTTCTGCCTATGTGTGCATGTGCTGTACACATTTATTCATTGAGCAAACTGCATACCTTGCTAAAAGCAAAGACAATCTCTTGCAAAGTCTACTTATGGAAACCCTTTTCACACTGTAGAGTGAACCAGTCATTTAAACACACAGTTTCAGTTGTTAATATAAAGAAGATGCTTTCTCCTGGTGACCCATCTGTTCTGACAGCCCCCTCCCCTTCTCCCTGTTTTCAGATTGCATCAGGTTTTTGTCTAGCAGATTCTAAAAAGTTTCAACCTCCTATTCAGTTCTTCAGGTTAAAACCTGAGTCTTGGTGATCAGAAGGGGTGTTTGAGTTGTTAGAGTGCCCTGGGTGGCTGAGTGATACTACAGACAGGTCAAAGCAGATACCCTTTTTAAGTCTGAACACCTGAACCACCTGAAACTTGCTTGTGGTGGCAGATTTTTAATCTGGATGCGGGACTCTCAAATAAGGTACTTTCTTGAAAATGGTCTCTATAAATTTTTATTTTGTTTCAGAGTGCGAGCTATAGCTTTCATTTCCAAGGAGCCCTCAAAATGTGCCTCTCTTACTTCATTTTAGGCACTTATTTGCAGGAACGTATGCAGGAACTGTGGGAACGTGTTCCAGTTTTCCCACAGAGCTGTGGGTTTGTGTGCTGATTTGTGTGGGATCCACAGCCGTGCGTAGAGCAGAGCTGCTCTTGCACTGGGTGGCCGTATGCTCCCTGAAACTCGTCTGTTCTCACTCTCCCACCCTCAGCTGTCACACAGACACACATATGTATATGTGCAGTTATGACTGTCTCTTCCCTGGAGCAAAACTTGCTTTTATGTAGGCAAAAAGGCTATGGCTTCACCACACCATTTTCCTCTGCAGCTGCTGCAGCAGTGCTCTCCAGTTCTGTCTAATATTTTTACTGGTTATTCAATTGACATGTACTGTTTTCATTGCAGTGACATGTAAATAGTAAATATTTGCATTAGACAAAAGCCATACAGTAAATCATGCAATAAATGTTTTAAAATGTGATTAGTTTTTAATCTGTGCGATGTTCAATATGTATTAAGGATGCCCTAAGAATAAAAACAATAAAACAAATAGCAATTTACTCATTTAAGTATAGTAGAAATTCGCATCTTACCTGATGTAAGAAGAAACAAAACTTCAGCATTCCAACAGAAGTATCACAAAGCTGTAAAAGTTTCCTGACCATTATCTTGTCAAAATTAGCTCTAAAATCATAGACATTTGAAATCTTCCCTGTAATTCATTAATGCTGCAGTTTCCAGTATTCCAGTGCTCTTGTGTGTGGAAAAGATCTAAAGATCTGCGTCAAATTGTTGGATGCCCAGCCAGCTTGAAAAAATCCTATTGATTAAGGTCTAGTAATACATCCCATCCCGAGATTCTTCACTTGGGCAATTTTATGAATGCAGCAGAACATACAATATCAATATGTCCATATCACTTTTGCTTTTTTAAGAAATAATTTGTTCCAATTTTTTTTTTTTTTTTTTTATGCACAGGTTAAGTGCTTGCTACAGCAAAACTTCTTTGCTTTCCTACCTTAGACAATATATTTAATGAACTTTATCTGTATTGCCTTGTTAAGGGCAAGGAGCTAGGAGCTACCTCTAAATAGACCGGAGCTTTTATGGAAATGAAAGCACCAAAGAGTTGCTTCATCATGGGAAATCACTGCCAAATGTCGTGTGAGCTCTTGCATTCCTGGCAGACACAATGTAGAGAAACATTTTCATTTTTAGCATCTTGACATTCAACTTTTTGACTTCTAATGCTCTACCACTTTTTAGTACATGAATATTTTCCATTAAAATGAATTGTTATGAATTTGCGTATATTGAAAAAACAATTGAGATAATATATAGAGATATAGATAATTAGAGACTTATATCATGCTGTACAGAAGCATTTTAATAAGATCAAATGAAAACCTGCATTTTATTTCTAGCATAGACTAATGGTTAATAAGCTAAAGCTTAAAATCTGATGAATTGGCAATGATTTTGTGATTTGATATTCAGAAAGAATGTGTCCTGAATACCAAATGAATGAAAGTTGCTGTGGAATATCATTGCTGAATTTTTTATTTTGACCTTGAGAACTGGGTTGGTTTAGTGTTTTTATACTGCTAACCTTGAAACACAGTAATTGGAAAAACAGTGCTGAAGGTTAGCGGTGCTTTTTCTTGAGTTATCATAGGGGAATGGTTTGAAGTTTATGGGGGTGGAGGGAAATTGTCTTCAAGATCTTCAAATAGCCTGAAAGTCCTGGTGATGACAGCCCTTTAACTTATCATCCTAAAAATCTCCTTTTGTGCCACTGAAGCCTCACACAGCTAAAAGGAAAAGTGGCTGTAGAAAGACTAAAAAGTGACTAGAAAGAACTAATGTCAGAAGGATGCAGGGGTGCCCAGGAAGCTGCTAACAAATCCCTTCTGAAGCTGCACAGACATGCAGGTGCAGCCTCCTGTACACTGTGCATGACCTCACAAAATATCCTTGGTGCAGCCTTGTTTTGGTAGGTCAGGTGAGTAGCTGTGTGTAGAGATCATACTTCTCTTGTCGAGCAAATGCTCACGAGCCCAAGTCTCGTCCCCCTCTCTGCTGGTCGCCAGCAGGCAGCCAATGCACCAGTACAGACGAAGGGTAGGTGAAGAAACATGCTTTGCACAGGGGGTGTTTTGTCTGGAATAAACAGAGGTGTAAGACAGAGACAACAGGCTTATGTTTCCGTTTTTTGTCTTTACTGAGCGGGTTATTACGCTGTAAACTGTGCACCCATTACTTACAGTAGAAAAAAATTCCTGACATATTTTAGGGTCTGCTTAGGGTCATCTGAAAATACAATTAATTTTATTAAAAATTTAACAGAAACCTAATTTTTTATATAGGATTTTAAAGACTTTGTCATTCCCCTATCCCCCTACCCCCTACTGTGGTCTCTGTGTTTCTGGTTGCCTCCAATGCCTGTGTTAAAATGCAAGGCATCCATAAGGCACATGTCCTCCTGACCCAGTGCTGTAGTTATGATGATGCATAAAATAAATCATTGCAATTACTGAGGCAGTCTCAAGCACTTAGTAACTCATGCAATTGCTTCTTGAAACATGACTGCACTGAAGAAAGGATCGTTAGTTATTTCCCTGGAGTACTTGGATATTGTAACCCTCTCCACAGGGTTCTATTAAGGAGTTAAGACCTGGTCATCTGTTCATACATCTCATTTTATCTTTGTGTTACTCAAATGCTCTGATAGATGGTGAATTCCAGACTGTGTGTCTTCTTCACCCACTGCATCTCCTTATCTATCAAAGTTCTGGTCAAGTAGCAAATGGCCAATCACGTGGCAAGGAAGAACCCAGCAAAGACAAAGTAAACACGTTTAAGAAGTAATTTCTGGAAGAACTTAGGAGAGAAGGTGAATTTATGAGATATATGACATAAAAATTCAGTTATACATGAAAAGGATGTAGTGTCAAAAGCAGTATGAATTGTTTAAAGCTAAGATAGTCAGGAAGGAATCAAAGCTAGAAATGGGGGAAGGGAAGCCAGAATCAGAGATATGTGAGAGCTTCAGTACTCCTTGGGTGGTGTAATAGGTGTTGGCAGTGTCTAATTTTCTGTGGTATGCAGTCTGGAAGCAATGGGATGTGATGAGAGAAAAAGAATGGCATCAGAAAACATATGTCAAAATACAGCCCTCAGTGAAGCCTTTGTTGGCTGAAGAAGTCACTATGCATACACTATGATATCAGAACCTGATAAGTGGCATCATGGAGTGTCTCTCCCTATAGGCAACACCAGCTTGCTCAGGATGAGACGCTTCCAGGAAGGAGAAGGGGAGTGGCCCAGGGAGATTATTTGGGAACCTGGTTTCAGTCCTGCTCCTCATGGTGAATTTAATGGAAGTGAGAAGGAGCTCTAGGTAGGCATGGTAGTAGCTGAAGAGGAGCTAGAGAAGGGCATCAGGGAAGTACGGTGAAGGCCCAGTGGCCAACAGATGGGCTGAGATTTTATGGATGGGACTGGCAGTAAAGCAACATGGTTTGAGGGGTTTCTCTGAGGACAGCTGTCCTCTACCGTGAGGAGAAGGGAAGGCTCTGTCGGGCAGATACGCTAGGTATGTTAGGTGCTGATAATATCAGAGCCTGGCAAAACATGCAGCAGCCTGGTTAAGGGTAGATCAGATGTGCGTGTTTTGGAGATGGCAACATCCCTCAGAAGGGTGGAGCAGATGGCTGGAGGCAGTAACTGCTCCAGAGCCGGCGTGATGTGCTGCTGCATGTCTGGCAGCCTCCATGCTGGCAGCAAGGCTTTTCCTTCCAGTGCTGTCGTGAATGGTCTTCTGGTGCAGGGGGTATGACATCAATTTGAGTTATGCTGCTATTGTAAGGTTTCATGGTCTCAACTGAGACAAATCCCAGCAAAACGTTCAATATTTAATATTTTTTCCAGTATTTCCTCCTATTCTGATGGTAGATCTGGTTAAATCTCCCCATGCAAAAATAACATTTTGGATTAGTTCTGTCAACTTTTTGCAGAAGAGACAGTGAAATCTGGAATATGCCGGAGTTCTGCACGTGTTCCTCCACAAAGGAACCGTTCCCTGCGGAGGAGGTCGCACAAGGAGGCAGATGAGTGTTTACTCAAGATGCCTTGCATCTCATTGCAGATACAATGTGATTTACTAGTTGCCATGGTAACAATGCTTTTTTCATTCCATAACTTGAATAAATGTTGAGGTTGCCCTTGGTATAACTAACTTAACTCGCTTCTAAAGCTGGGCACGCTTGTATTATCTGAGGAAAGCAGAGAGGAGACTCCCAACATTCCTACTGAAATAAATTTAGAGCATGTAGGCACATAACAAGCAGGTACATGACTCCATCAGGCACAAAATAAGGAGTTTAAATTAATAACTAATAAAAAGTTAAAATTAATATGCTATTTTTAAAAATTATAAAATAAAAAGAAATATAAAATGTTGCTTCATATTGTGGTGTCATACATTTTTCTGTAATTTGTATCGTTTGTGACACTTTGGTTTTCTTCAGTACATGAAAACTTATTTAATCATTTTATAGTATTTTCATTATATAAGTATGCAAAAGAAAGCACTTTTCTTCTTCTTCCTTGTAATCTTGCAATAAAATTTCTTTATTTCTTGGGTGCTATAACCTCCAGTTCTGAATTAATTATTGCAGACAAGAGTTGATTCCTGCTCTTTCCCACCTCCCTTATTCTTTTATGTTTTCCTTTTGCTAAATGTGGACAAAAAACATTGTACAAAAAAAAAAAAAAAAGAATCCTTTAATTTGCTCCTGTGCATGTAACATTAGTAAAAAGCATTCTATACAGAAGCAGCCTGATTTTTCTCATTTCTACAGTTATTATTGATATCAGTGAGCATTTTATCTCGCATAATAAATGCAGAATCAAATCTCCTGCTATTAGGTGAAAGGAGTGAGTTTTATTTTTTTCCTTCTAACTCCTTTTTCCTTTTTTTTTTTTTTTTTCCCAGCTTTATTGCATGCTCTACACATTTCTGTCTACTTAGGATCCGTTATCAAGTCTGTGAGTGATTAGTGGCTTATCTATGTTTGAATGATTTAGATTCATGAATTAATTAGCAAGAAAAGAACCATTAGAAAGCATTAGTAAAAAGGCTGGTGATTTCAGGCTATTTTGGAGAGAATTAGAACTGTCATCCCAACCCAAGGAAATTGTAGCCATCGTGATTCATGCTTTCCTCAAAAGAAATCTCTGTATTATGTCTAACTTAGTTGAAAACAACCACCAAACCACAGGATATAAATTCTACTTTGTGATGACTGCTATTGGTCTAGAAGTTAAATAAATTGTTTTGATTTTAAACATTAGCTTTGCTTTGTTTTCTTTTTTTACTCCTTTACTCAATACTTCTTCACATTTGCAGTTAAATGTCGGTGCATTTGAGAGAGTTTGATTCTGGAGCTCTTGAGAATGAGCTTGAGCTTTATAGAGTACTCTCAGTTTTAGACAACCTTTTTTTTAAGCCGTTTATGAGGTCAGAACCAACTCCTGACCTTTGCTGAGAACTCTTTTTTGAAAAATTATCTGCATCCTTCCTTCAGCATAACACTTCAATAAAAAGATATATGCCTCACAGTGATAAGTGTAATGAGCAGCAATAGGCAAGTTTTAACCTTCCTAGTTTGGAATTGTGGCTTATAATAGGAATAGTGTACAAATTAAATTTAATTTTATTTTTATTGGAATGATGGTATTGGCAGCATTGAGAGGTATTATGGACATAAGAGACAAAGATTTCTCTAAGAGACAGTAAGGGGATAAGTGAGGTTTTTTAAATCATATTTTGCTGTGCACCTAGTATTAATTGGAGTGAAAGACAAAGAAAAGCATCATTGCTCTTGTCTGACTTAGAAGTTGTATGTGTTCAGAACCGGTAATTAGAGCAATATAAGGCTGACAGTGTCAGGTATTTACTGCCATCTCTCTTGCATTCCTTCAGGAGACTTTATTTATCACTGTTTCCATTATAAAGGTTGTAAGGCCTTGGTACACCTGTCCTTACCAAGGTGAATATTAGTCTACATTAATAAATTAAATCTACTAATGTTAGTGAGCTGTGTTCTGCAGTTCTCATTCTTGAGTGAGAGCTGTATGGGGGCTGCCAGAGAAGTCAAGTTCCAGCCCTATGAGATGTTAATCAAATTGTTATCTATTTCCCCTCATATGCCAGTAATTTCTAGAATTTCACCCATTTGATATTAGGATTATACTCAAGTATAATTTCTGTATATCTACACAACTCATTTTTCTTTCCCTAAGACATATATGAATAGTAATATATGTTATCAGTCCTAGGGTATCCAGGTTAAATCTGCAGTCCTTCTTGAAGCCTTGGCACTCCTCCCCCCTTCCTGGCTGAAACATAAGTCCTGCAGTTTTTATCTCATTTCCCTCATGCTCTTCACTGCAGCTAAGGCCTGAACCACTGCCACTGATATCACTGGAAATCTCCCCCAGAGAGCTGGAGGATTGAACTCTTGTTTCATCTACATTATTCTATTCTATTCTATTCTATTCTATTCTATTCTATTCTATTCTATTCTATTCTATTCTATTCTATTCTATTCTATTCTATTCTATTCTATTCTATTCTATTCATGATACTTGCATCTGGTCTTTGAGTTTTTTGTCCTGAAGAAAACCTTACATTCTTGGGAGGAAAACAGTTCTGATTCTGGTGAAAATAATACAGTTGCAAAACTCTCTTAGGGCAGAAATACAAATTTGATTTTCCTGACACTTACCTTGGGACCTGGACCTCCAGGCCTGTTGAGCTCCTGTGTGGCAGGGGATGCAGAAGCCCTGACAGCCTGTGGTAGGCAGTATATGCAGGCAGTGGGGAAAGCCTGGCTGGCTCCTTTTTGTTCAAACTGACATGTTCTGGCACAGTTTCAGTTGTACTGAATTAATATTTTTTCAGTGAAAATAAAGTTTAATTGGGAGATTTCCAACTAGCTCCATACCTCACCATGCTAATTGCAAAGCCACTGGAAGGGAGGGTTGGCATCTGCCCCTTTTGATCTACAGTCATGTTAATATTCCCTGGTGTGGTGCAAGTTTTTCTACAAATTCAGATGCTCTAAGCCTGAAATTCTTCCATATACTGACGTTTTTTCAAGCAAATGCTGTCCTGCCAGCTGTGAGAGAATGATAGCAATATTAATACCATCATCCCATTTTTTTTAAGGCTCTCTTCACTCCCTTTTCCTTTCTTCTTTCCCCCCTGCTTTTGTATGGTTGCAGAGAGATCTCAGTTGTCCTTGCCAAGGTGGTAGCTCTCTGTCAGGCTGTCAAATTTACCCACTAATAGCCATGAAGAGTGTAGGCTCTGAGAAAAGGAAAACTGAAATGCACAGCCTTCAGTTGTTGTGAAAAGGCATTTCTCATTACCCAACAAAGAATTGTGGAGTGCTAAGGTTATGATAACATTACGTCGGTTATGACACCAGTAATGGCTTTCTTCATATTATTTTAGAAAGTGTGCCCTTTTTCCTGTGTTGCTTCCTTTCATTAAAGCCCAATCCTTAAAGTGTTCTCACCTTATATATATTTAGAGGAAATTGGGGTGTGAAGAATTTGGACTCCATTTAAGACATTTCTTGCACGTCCAAACAGCGGTGCTGCAGCTCAGCACCATCAAAGTGTGCAACAGGGAAGTGTACACAAGGATTCCTGTTTTCAGTCATGGATTTTATGCTTCTGTTATTTTCCAAGGAATATGAAGGGTTTTTTTAACTGTGAACCTTCTGGTGGTTGGACTTCATCTAAAAGGTCTTTCTATTAAAAGCTTCATGAGGTTCCTCTTTTTTTACTTATTTGCCATTCTTTAATTGCACAAACTTTTTTCATATTTTGAAGTGGCCTGCAAAATGAACCCCCCCCCCACCCTGCTTGTAGTTGTACCACTGCTTGGGAACAGTGTGCAACTGAGTTTTTCATTTTTTTCCCCCTTAGGACCTGACTTCAGCCCTTCGGCTCACTTAAGGACTCGCATTTAGCAATGCCCTATTCCCATGAGCCATTTCTTTCTTCTTACTAATAGAGAAAGCAGAATAATCCTACTCTCAGCAGTTTTGGGATTACAGGCAAAAATTGTGTTCCTTGATGTATGACTGTGTAGGGATATTAATCTTTTCCCTGATGCCTGTTGTCTGTCATCTCTGTCTTAGCAGTGCTGTCCTTTTGACCCCTCTACAAGGATAACTTGCTATTACCATTGCCTTTGCCGTGGATGCTCGGTATGCAGATGACAGCACCAACAGTTTTTCTAAAAGGGCTTGTTCTGTGCATTATCAGACACAGTATTCAAAACTGCCTTCAGCAACAAAGGATTTTGATTTTTTTTTTCCCCCCTGTGTTGTGGCTCGTGCCCATTTTATCACCATTTGTGTAGCTGATCAATTCAGAGGCTGTGTTGAGCCGAATGTTGTGCATCTGTGGGAATGATAGTGTGAGATAGTGTGAGACCACTAGGAAGTTTTGGTACAATTTCTGGGTGCTTTTTCCTAAAGGAAGGTTGTGGTCAAATATTTAGAGTGTTTTATGGTTTTACAGACTGGTCAGAAGTCACTGAACCAGAGCCACCAAAACAAAATCACTCTGTGAGGCATTTTAAAGTCATTAATCGATTTCTACCAGTATACTGTGCTTAGGCCAGTTTTATGAAAGGATTTAACATCTGTAGCTGAACACAAAAATATAACAGAGAACTGGGGAAAAGATCATGACCTCAGAAAAAATAATAAAATGCAATAACTATATCCTATGAGCTGTATTTTGTAATGAAATAACACAGCCTTATGTAACATTTTTTTCATACTTAATATGACAAACTTCTGTTGATGGTCCTGCAGTCCTGTAAGGTGATTTTTCCCTCAATATTTGGAAAAAGTGCTGATCTTGCAACTGCAAAACAGGCAGTCCCATTGAAAACGTTTCATGTTTCGATATTTTAAATTGAGGTGGAGTAGTAACTATTTTTTATTTTCATTTTCCTAAAATAAGGAGAGGGTAACCATTGCAGAAAAAATACTGGTCTCCTCCTTATATAGTGGGGTGGCGTTGTGCTGGTGACTTTGAAAGCTTTTTTCCTGTGGTAGTTGAAAGTGAATCAAACATCTTAATACAGATTTTGATCTCTCTTGAAACCCTGTGAAATGCAGTAACATATTCTGAGATGGATTATCCACAGAGATCAGAGATATTGTCATCCATCTTCATGTTAATTGTGATCTGTTCACTTCCAATTTTTTTGTCAAATGAAGGGGAATAGCCTGTGAAGAGTAGAGTAATTTTTGTACATGTTTGTACTTTGGTGACTTTAGATTTAATTTTGTAGTTTCCACAATAACAGATTCCTGGGGAAAACACAGTGAAGTGTAAGAAGGTGATCATCTTTAGTCTTGATAAAAGCTGTCTGAAAGCGTATCTTAGATCTGTTAACAGAATGTGTTTCATTGTGTTTTTTTTCCCCCTTTCTTTTATGTTTGCAGTATAAATGTGCCTATATTGTATAGCCAGGACTCACCTCATTGTCTATTATTAACACTAGCAAATGTCTCACATTGTAAGACTTCATTTTCCATTGCATCTAGGAGTTGCATCTTTTCTGTTTATTCTGAAAGTTTATTCTGTGACAGCTTAGGTAATTTGATATGAAAAATGCAGCCAGCATTGTTCAGAAACAGCTAAGAGTGAGGTATGGGGTAAATATTGTTTTTATATGTTTTAAAAAGAATTTTAAAAATTTAAAAATTTGGCAGTAGTTCTCTGAAAAGCTCTTATGCCCTTATTATTCTGAGGCGGGATCTGAAATCCCTTTGGGGATTTTTTGCCATCTTCATAAATATTTACTCAAATATGACCTGAGTTAGAGGCCAAAAAGTGCAGTTTGTACAAACTTTGTAAAGAGTTTCTAGAGCTCTGGAGGTGAATATTTGGAGGCTCTGGAAGCTCCAAGCATGCTTCAGCCTGAGCTGTGAAGGATTTTCTGTACAGCTGAAGCTCCTGGTTGTTACAACCAGAATGTGCTTGTAGGATGTAAAGAACCAGGACAGAGATTTATCTCTGTCACTTTGGGTGTGTCCAACCTAGTCCTAGGTGGGCAGGTTTGGGAACCTCAGTGCCCACTGCAGAGGCCTTTTGTCTTAGCTTGGACCCAGTCTCAAAGCTAAGTCTCAACATATGCTGAACAAGCAAGAGGTGTAGAAATGGAGCAGGACAGAGTAAAAAAAAAAGGAAAAGTGTTTTATTCAAAGGAAATTAATTAGATAATACAAAGGTTACCAGTCAGTGTTTCTCATTTTTTTGTACTTGACTTTTCTGTCTTCAAGTTCTTGTAATTCTTCTTTTGCATGGATTATGTACACCAGAGATATTATAATATCCAAGCAAAAAGACACCTGCCCAGCAAAACAATCAGTCTTTGGAAATGAGGATCTTGTTATTTGATGGCTTTTTTTAGGCTCTGTCACCAATTTGAGAACTTTCCCTGCATGGCAGTTGAAGCTTCTCTACATTTGTTCTTCTGACCCCACTTCCTGACTGTACTCTTAGGTTTCACACTGCTTACATGGAAATATTCCTGTGTGCACCAGGAAGCTCCTTAGGTTCATTGAGGGGAGCAGTCTCCTTTTCAGAACACAAACAGCCCTGGGAATCTTCTACGTACGCCTTTTCCCGAACCTCTCAAGGGCATGACCTGGCACCAGCATCAAAAGACATAGAGGCAGAAGTGATTGACATTATCTGATTGTGTTGAGTCAGTTTTACCAAATTATGCTAGGAAAACAAAATGTTCCTGCCCTCCATAACTTCTAGAAGAGGCATTTTCTTTGTTATTTATTGTGATTTTGAAGCAGATAGTCTGTGTGAAGTTTGCCTTGTTGTATGTTGCCCAAAGAAAATTCCCTTTGCCTTTGCTTGGTTATTTGACAGCAGGAAAAGTCTGTCTGTGCACTGGATTTTCCATGCTCCATTAAATTTATAGGTGCTTTATAGGTTATCTCTTATTTCCTGTATTATTTTTTTACCCACTGAAACTGGCAGTGTGTGAATCTGTCTGGATCTGGTATTGGCTGGGCTAGCTCCGTGTCTGACACCTTTTTAATAAAAGCAGGTGAAGAAATGTTGGACAAAAGTTCTGTCCTTGGGAAGTGCACAGTTTGCATGGTTGGTTAGGGATGCTCCAACATAACAGGCACTTCAGCAATGAGCAACATAGATTAATCTTTGTGCAGTTGTCCTGTCCTAGAGAAATTATGTGAAAATGGATTTTCTTTTCAGTGAAGCAGGCTTCTGAATATACTGTTTGTTGCAGAGCATAATGTTTTGGGTTTTTTCTCTGTTGGAAAGTAGAGCAGCTTTTAAATGCTATTTCTATCAGTGGAGGTTTCTCACAGGAAGAGAGGAGGCAGTGCATTCTGGGTGTTGGGTCTTCTTTTAATTAATTAAAAGGCCAAACTCAGGAATTCAAGAAACACAGAAATATCCCTGATTCCAAAGTTATCCATTGGGTTCTTCCCTGCCGATTGCAAATAACCCAGAAATGAATGTCTCCCATAAAGAAGCCAGCCCACTGTGGCTGTTTTCAATAATCCCATGGGTTCCTTCTGCTTCCTTCTTCCTCTGTGCTAATTCAGGGGGTCATTTTCCTGCTCATGCAAAGTGTAACTCACAAGTTGAGGCCCACTAAGCAAGGCCTTCCAGCTGTTTCATTCCTATAAGCATAAAAATATTTATACCACCCCAGGGTTCCTTTCATGCTGAAAATAAAGGTAGCACTTGTCTGCTATTAAAATATATTACCCAGGAGATAAATGGCTTACCTCAGTATTAGGAAGATGGATGAGAGGAGTGGAAAATTTGCTGTAATACTGCTTGGAAGATTCACTGAGTCCAGAGAACCTCGCTATTTACTTGAAACTCCTGATAGGAACTGACACTGAGGTTGATAGTGCTGTGTTTAGCTATCAAGAGATGATTAATTAAAAGTGGTAATAAATGTGAAATATAGTGGTTGACGCATGCAGAACTAGCTAAATTTCCTTGTGATGGGTAACGTGCACCATGGATTGATTATAACATCCCAACAGGATGTCAGTGGTGCTTTTGAAGGTACAGATGAGACAGGGAGAGTGTGCATAAGGCCACATGTAGAGTGAGATGGCAGTATTGATCCTCTACCCCTTCCTATCCCATCTCAACTCCAAATGCATTCTAATCAAGGCTGCTGGGAGTAATTTCCTACCCACTGCACTGGAGCAAAGTAAATATCAGATAGGCAGTGTGAGGGGCTCAAAATCCAAGTGCCAGTGTGGCATCACCCACAAGTGAACTGGGATTCTGTGGTGGCTTCTCTGCCCTGATTCCTCTGCCTGGCCATAACATGAGAGATGGTGATGCCGTGCCTCTGTGCCCCTGCATGGCCAGCACAGGTTGCAAGGGCTGTGTGAAGGTCTGGGAAACTGCTGGAAGGCTTCACTGTTAACTGGAAGTGTGATGAGGACGTCTCTTGAGTCAGTCGGCTGACTTTCAGATGCTCTGCTAGGGTGCTGCCTTGGCCCTTCAGTACACACTGCTGTCACTTGGGGGCCTCTTGCATCCTCCTTCTCATCTGTCACGGGATTTAGACGGAGCATGCTGAGAGCAGCTCGGTTTTCTTCCAGCAAGAATGATTTCACGGGCCATTCCAGATTCTGATAAATGAAGCGTGCCCTGATGTTTTAGAGTAATATCCGTATTGAAATCGGAACTTGTGAAAATATGTGGGACTTGCCTTTGTGCTTTGCTTTGTTCAGGTTAATTGTTGTGGCTCGTTGTATCATTAAAGGGCTTGACTGAACACAAAAAAAGTCATGTTAAAGTGGAGGTTTAATGAAATAGCAATTCCTCCCTTAAAGTGAGATTGTTTTTGATATAAGATAGCAAAATTTAGAAATTATCTATTCCTCTCCTTTTTTGGAGGGGAAATATTTATTATAGGCAATGCAAATCCAACTTGAACCCAACTGGCCTTAGTTTTGCCCAATTTTTGTCTTACCTGATAAAACAGATTGATTTTTCTCTTCTTTGAAATTGCTAAAAGAGGCAAGGACAAGAGGAAGAGCCCTGTGAAACTCTTACCATTGGGGCACTTCAGGCTGTAAATTTGCAAACACCTACTCCAAAGGGTTTTTTTTTGAAAATATCTCTGCCTAGTGAGATGCTGAAGGGGAAACACCATCTTCCACACCAGCTATTGTTAATGTCCTTTCAGTATGAGAGAGCTTTCGCCCTCCCAGTGTTCCCTGTTGACTTGCTGCCAGCTGCTCACGTATGTAATGTATATGGGTGTGCTTAAAATCCATTTCCATTCATGAGGAAATAGATGGCTTGTACAAATACAGCACCATACATCACATACATTCTCCATATGTGCTGCAGTTTGGAATGTCAGTGAACACAGGGAAATGAGGATTGCGGCTATTTTAGAGGATGGAAATGCCAGAGAAGAGACAGAGAAATGGAGCGATTTATTTGTTTGGATAAATCTCCCTCTTACTGAATTGCTTTAATGCTGTGCCTGTTTCTTGTTCTTCCTCTCCTTCTCTTTTGCTGCTTCTTTCATTGCAGTTTTTCAAATATGTAGGCAACACAAAACCACGGCCAGTGAAATGGAAGATTACAATTATGCATCAGTATTCCTGTAACGCGGCTGCTCAGCAATGTCTCCTGGGAGCGTTACAATGAATATCTGACATTAATTGGCTCAGTACCTGTATGTCTGACCTTGCAGAAATTTAATAGATCAATTCTACATGTTCTTTAGTGATAAACAAAACTTCTCCAGGGCAGGGGCTGCATCTTTGGGCATGCCTGCACCACAGCGACAACCAGAAATAGCATTCATGGGGTCTTAGAATAAAAAATAAAATAATAGAAAGAGGAATCATAAAGCGGTTTCTCTCCCTTGTTTTGCCTAGGTAGGTCTGTTCCTCAGCAATTTTTAACCCATTCAAAGTCCTTTTCACTGCTGGATGCTGTACACTTGATGCACAAATGCCGTTTTCTCTTCTTTGAGTGGCACACGCGTGGCCTTGATGTGTGCGTTTGACATACTGAACAATATAACTAAACCGGGTCAGAATTAGGGGAACAGCACCTGCTGGGTTGCACTGGCATTGAAACAGCTGCCTCTTTTGTGTGGCTCACTCTCCGGTGTCTGAATCTGCCGGGAGGATCTCGCAGGGGGCTGCGCGCCGCTCTTGGGCAGCCGCCGCGTTTCAATGCGCCCTGCTCAGTCAGCAGCAAGCCCTCATCTCCCGCACTGCTCAGTCAGCTGGCTTGGGCTGCGCCGGGGATGGGGGCTGCGTGTGCACAAATGGATGATGGTTCAGCTCCCTTCAGCTTCAGGGAGCGGGGAGGGAGAAAGTCGGTGTACAAACCGCAGCTTGGCCAAGATTCACGCACACGCCAGTCACTGGGCTGAACTTTCTGTGGAGGTGTTTGTTTCTCAAGTTAAAAAGTTGCTGAGAAGAAGGGAGATCAGTACATGGAGTATTTTAGTAGATGCTCAGAGGCACACGTTACATGCCTGCCCCGCTGTTTTCACTGCCTTTATTGAAGTACAGGAGAGAAGCTTTACAGGAGGTGTATTCTGCCTCTCTATTACTGGCGTGCACGGGAGCGCTCGCCGCTTTCAGACTATTGTTACCTGTCCCCTGCTTTGTTTGACTGTCTGGGAATTAAACGAGCCATCACCTCGGGGACTCGGAAACCCGCATATTCAAAGCCCCCCTCCCACCGGCTTCTGTGAATTAAAATCCCACACGCGGAGCCCAGTGCCGCTCACAAAGGGAGCCGGTTCCGGGGTGCACAGAGCCCCCTCCCCAGCTTAGGCCCCCCGGGATGGCAGCCGCAGCCCCGAGCCCTGCGGGCACTGACCGCGCTCTCTGTGTCTCTCCCCCTGCGCACGGAAGGCGGCCGATGGAGGCGGCGGCGAGCGGGCTCGGGAGGCGGCCGGCGCGGCGCTGGTGCTGCGGAAGGTGTGGTCACGCAGCCCGGCCCCCGAGCGGCGCGGGAGGTAAGGCTTCCGCGGCTCCGGGCGTGCGGGGCTGGGCCGGCCGGGCCGGGCTCGGCGGCGGCGGGCGGGGCGGCGGCGGCGGCCCGCGGCCCCGGCAGGGCGATGGCCCCCGCGGGGGGAGCTTAGCGGCCGGGCGGCGGCGCGCAGGGAGCGGGGAGCCATGGGCAGCGGCAGGGTGCGGGTGCCCGAGGCGCTGGCCGGCCGCGGCGGGGAGCGGCCGCTGCCCACCTTCGACGTGCCTTACTTCAAGTACATCGACGAGGAGGACGAGGAGGATGAGTGGAGCAGCCGCTCGCAGTCCTCCACCGAGGATGACTCCGGGGACTCTCTGCTTTCTGACAGATACGTGGTGGTGTCGGGGACGCCGGAGAAGATTTTGGAGCATCTCCTCAGCGACCTGCACCTGGAAGCCGCGCAGGACAAAGAGACGGGTAAGGAGCGAGCCTGGCGGGGAGGCGGCGGCGGTCGGGGATGGGGAGAGGTGCCGGTGCCGGTGCCGGTGCCGGTGCCGGTGCCGGTGCCGGTGCCGGCAGGGCGGAGCGGCGCGGGGCTCGCTCCCGGGCACTCCCGGCCGAAAGGCGCTGCCAGCCGGGCGTGCAGCCGGGGCGCTGCGGGGAGGAATCCCCGAACGTGGAGCGGCAGCCGGGAGGTGTCGGAGCGGCACCGGCCCCGGGGCAGGAGCGCCGGCCGTACCGGAGCCGCTCGGCAGCAACTTGCAGAGGTTTCCCCTCGGCTTTGGCTGCCGCCGGGGTAGCGCAGGCTGCGGCGGGCTTTGTACAGCCAGCACCTCTCTCTGCAGACAGGGCTGCCAGCCCTCGTAGCCTGCAGCTGCTCCTGTATCCATCCGGATGCTTGCAGCGCACCTCACCTCCTGGCTACTCGTTTTGCCACCACCCCAGCACTTTGGCACGTCTGTTTCACAAAAATGGCTTATAAATTTCCTCATAGCCCAGAGCACACCGTATCGCCCAGTGCTCTACTTGTTTGTCTTCTACCAGAGATATTTCATTCCAGCCCAGAGCAATTTTATATGAATCAGGCTACTTGACATGCAGTTTAATTTCCAGCTGGATCTCTTGGCTATATACACAGCTTGCTGTCACCAAGAGCTCGTGAAGTAGTTTATCATAAGTGCCTGTAACCTGCAATTCATAGATACTTTTAATGGAAGAAGCCAGGCTGGTGAGACTTTTGGCGGTCCTGACTGCTGAAGAGTAGTGGCTGCCAGGGTCATCCCCAATAGGGTCATCCCCAATAGGGTTAAAATGCATACTCCTGATGCCTGTATATATCTTTCTCTACAAATGAGATTACTGAGAATAAACACACTTTAATCCCTTTAAATGTCTGAAAATATAAATAACATCTGTGATTCGCAGAGGAATATCTCAGAACAAGTCATTAGTTTAATGTGGGACAATAGGCATGCTCCTAATGCTGATGTGTCAGTGCCCCAAAGAAACACAATGTCTGTCAGTGATATTATTACAGTGTTCCTAGTGCTGCTTTTGTCTGCCTAGACATTAATATTTAGTGCAGAGAGAGGCTATGGTTGTTTTCCTTCCACAGATGCATTAGGCTAGTTATGGGTGTAATTTACTTGAACCAGCTCATAGGTAATGTAGTGAGGATCCTTCCTTGGCCTTTTAAGGTCAAATATTGGATCCAGAATAAGTTTTCTCATTAATGTTTGTCACACAGATTGGGGAACATCAGCTGCCAGACTTTATATTCTTCTTCATCTTATTTTATAATCTCACAATCTTGCTGGAAAACAATGATACTTTCAGTAGTGATAGGCATTATACTTTGGTGTTTGTAAATACAAAGCACTCCTTATGTAAAACGCTGGACGCTGTATACATCCTCCCATGTGCCACCTTTTTTTTTTTTTAAATCTCTTTGCTCTCTCTCCCTCACATCACAGAGAGGCTGTTCCTAAGCCTGATCTTTTTGTTCCACAGAGGGTCTGGTAAACTGTCCTTAAAGCAAATGTTAAACCACTAGGTACTTGGTTGTTAGCAGATGGTAAAGTATTTAAAGGTTGATTAGCTTCCCCTCACCTCTGCCTTATCCTAACTCCTTTGGAAAGAAACAATTAGGCTCTGCCTTGTAGCCAGGGTTAACTGGAACCCGGGGACAGAACAAAGTAGCTGTGCCTTCAGTTTTTTGCCATCACAAAGATGTGTGCTAAACCTTGCCCAGCAGCCCACCACTCCCCCAGGGTAGTTCTACAGTTCCTATAGTTCCATTTTCTTCTGATTTTATCAATCTGGTAATACAGAACTTAATCAAAATGAAAGACTTCAGGAGTTGTGTTTCCCACTGGTTTATGAGGGGGATGCCCCGTAATGTGTTTTACCAGCTTGTTTTGCAGACTCAGTTGCCTTTGGCATGAGGAAGTATGGGATGTTGATTGTGCATATGTACAGCTTTGTGTGTGTACCTGAAGGCATCCTTCTGCCGTTTGGGTGCTTGGGTTTTGTATTTTTTTCTAGTTCCAATCTGGCCCATCTCAGAGAACGATCGAGTTGCAGAGCCCCGCAGGCTTGTGTTTTAGCAGGCATAGCTTTGCAGAACATGAAAGGACGATGTTGTTGTACCCAGCTGCTGCTCCTGCTGTCTGTTTGTCAGTTCCAGGATGACTCCATGGCCTCTTGCTTTCCCTGCAGCCCCCAATGCAGTTTCCTTATTTGTGTCTGTAAAGAACATGAGAAAGGGCTGTTCTTGCATTCATTGGTGCACAGGGGGCTGTTGTTCTGTTTGACCCTTTGTACTGCTTCCCAAGGAGGGATGCTCTGCATGTTTTCATTCCCACCCTTTTATATACCAAATCATAACTACAGCCCTCTGTGGCTGTTAACAAATATCTGCTATCCCGGGGCTGGCGTGGTCATGGAACACTGCCTTTTATCAACCCTGGCGTGGCAGAATGATGTGCCATGGATTGCTCCCAGCCATTCTCCATTTTCTAGCCCAAGCCAGCAGACACTGCTTGCACCTGAGAGCGTAAAGCAACTTTTGGGGCTGGTATGGAAAAAATTTTACTGGTGTCAAGCCCAGTCTCCAAGGCTTCCTTCAGCTGCTGCTAAACCTGCAGCAAAACACCTTAAGCACTCAACTTAATAAACTCTGCTGTAATAAGCAGGTGGGGACCCAGTCTGAAGAGTTATCTCGGTGCCAGTGACATAAAAGAGCACTGTTTTAGCAACTGAGGATGCCTGAGGAGGACACTGCAATCTGCAAAGCTAGACTAGTCTATTGCTCTGGTGACTTCCATAGGCAGGATGTCTGGAAAGCCTGAGGTTTGCAAGACTCTTTAGGCTTAACTTAGGAACTGTTTAATGGCAGGGATTTTTGTGATGACTGTGTCAGGGAGTATAGGCGAGTTCTTGGGACATCACCTTAAATTTGGGCTTCCCACTAGCAAAGGTTTGCCAGCTTCCATCTCAAAAGGAGGAAGTTTCCATCTTGCTGAGGTGCTATAAACTGTGAAGTACCAATCCCCAAGAAGACTCTTCCTGTTTCCTACCATGAGATGGATGGAAATTTTAAACTTCTGTAAAAAGGAGCTTTTCTGAGTCATCTCAGAGGTGGCTGGAGTCACTGGGGAATGTCTGCTGAGTGTGCATTGTAGAGTGCAGTTTGAGGTTTTAAGAACTGAATAGAGAGATACACTTCCAATATGTCAGCATCTAGGCGGAAGACGCAAGACACGCCTCCTGGGCTAATCCTCTTCAAGGGTGGGGATTTGGACAAGTAATCTCCAAGAGGCCAAATCTTAGCATCTCAGGATCTCTAATCCTTTTCCATTGACTAGACCATTTATTTCAGAATCATTGTTCTTTTATGTAAAGTCTTTATTTCCTGGATGTTAGCAGCATTTCCTTCTCTAGATATTATCCTGATGTCATCTTTGGAGTTTCCTCCAGCTGGTCTCTGTTCAAACATACTGTCTTGCTTTGTGATGGTTACATTCAACATTTGGCAGCCTCTGGAATGACGTAGTGATGATCATCATGTCCACTGCTACAGGAGGATGCCTGGATCCTCAGACCATTTCCTTCAGGCCATTGGGTCACTTCTCTCAGGCAGCTTAATCAGAACATTGCTGAAGCAGAACATAATCTCCCCCATTACATCTGCTGACACCACATGTCTTTTACCTCCCTACCACGGGATTCATTTTAGGGAATGAATAGAGAAGAGATTGGTTTCTAAGGTCTTTGAGAGCAAGAGGCAGGGGGAAAGTGATCTAGAGAAAGGAAATAAATGTGGAATGGTACGACTTGGATCAACATGGTGGTATATCAGTATTAAATGATGCATTTTTGTAGTGGACTGGGTGAAAGGGAATGTGACAAGGGGGAGGCATGACAGTTTTGTTAGGCTGTTGCAGAAGCTGGGATAGCAAATGATGGAGGGCCTGGAAAAAGATTAAAGGGGCAGAAAAAAACGACAAATCCTCATGACATAGCTAAAAGAGAGGCAGAAAAGTGTAAGTATGATCTGGACTTGATTTGGAGTAGGAAGAGAAAGGAGTAATGACCTTTGTACCGTGCTATGTCACCTTATCTGGGACTGTGCACAGTCCTTGGATTGGTGGTAACTCTCCCCTGTCACAGAGAAGCAGTTTTACCTTTAGGATTGCAACATGCCACCTCAGAGGGGCCTTCAGACCATGTCTATTTGTCCTAGGAGTCCTGTGCAGTAAGAGTTCCTTTTGTTTAGCACATTCTGTTTCTACACTGCACCAATGACACTGCTGTGCTCTTGGGCAGTGGCACCCTCTGCAGAACTGTACGTGACCTTGGAGGAGAATGGTACAATCTGGCATGAACTGACTGTAGTCAGCTGCTAAAGAAGTTGTGAAAAAGGGATACAGTTCTGCCTTTTCTAGATTGTCTTTTCTTTAATAAATATTCCAAGAAAAAGAGGTCTGGTTGCTTTTTGATATTTGTTTTTCTTAGTTATGAAGGAGGTTATTAGGTTTTATTGCTCACTGTGCTTTTCACTGATGATTAAAAGGTGTTGAAAAATGTACTCCTGTGACTGCCACACAGTCAGTGTAAGTGTGTCTGATGCATGTGGACTGATGTCAACGAGAATAAATACCTGCCCAACACTCTGTGATCCTACCTTCCAGGCTTTAGGATGGAGAGAATAAATGCCTGCTAACCCTTCTTCTTAAGAGTCCTTCATAATGAAATGTTGTCTGTCATAATTTTGAGGGATTTTGTAAACTTTTCCCTGAAAATTTGGTAAAATAAGTGGACTAAATTCATATTATTGCCATGCCCGTAGGAGGGGAATAAGAGTTTAGGAAAGCACAGCAGTGTAAGAATAACAGAAAAGTTAAAAAATATGAATATATATCAGTGTTCAATATGAGAGAACCTGGGGAGGCTGTTGCAGACGACCATTGCTTTATGCAGTGTGAGTCTAAGCTATCTCTAAATTAGACTGTCAGTAGAAGTAGGTTTAGAATAAATCAATAAAATGAATAGTAACAAATCACCAGGATCAGATGTTACTCCCCGAAGACTTCCAAAGGAACTCTGATATGAAATTGCTGAACTCCTAACAGTGGTGTGTAATCTATCATATAAAGCAGCTTGAGTGGCAGAGGAAGGTGGAAAATGTGATACCAATTAAAAGAAATGGTTCTATTTGGGGAACATCTAAGTAATAAGGTTGTCATTTTATCAATACATTATTCTAGCATGAACTGCTGCTGTAGTCAAAGGAAGCAGCTCAGCCTTTCCCAGCCACTGGTACCCGTGTGCTGCTACAGTCAGTCGTGTGATTCTGTAGCCCACCAAAGCAGGGAGCTGGTCCTAGTTGATACTAACCTAGGAAATACTGAGTTTTTATGGATGACTAAACTTAACTTACTAAACTTACTAAATTAAGGTGGATAAGTCTCTTGATACACTTAATTTGTCAGTGACACAAAGTTTGCCGTCCTGACTCAGGGAGAGGGTGGCATGGAGTGAGAGGTGTGCAGGTGAGGACAGCAGGAAAGAAGGACTGGTGTCTTTAGCAGCTGGACTTGCTTGCAGGAGTATGACTAAATGCAAAATTTCAGCATGAAGTTATGAATTTGTGCTGGGAAATTGAATGCCAGTACAGTACATGCAGAAGGAAGAAATTCATACAGAAATTCTGATTTTGAATACTGAGAAGCAGGAAGTGTGGGGGATATTTTTTACAGACAATTCAGATCTTGTGCATCCTGTAGAGCTGTTAAAGGTTTGAAAGAGCATGAGGATATAAATGATCTGGTGTGCCTGTATCTTATATTCATATTTTCAAGATGCTTTTGAAAAAGTCGCTTGCCAAAAATCCAGAAAGAAATTTAAAGATTGTTTTGATCAGGAAGGAGATGTTTTTCAGGACTGATGATTACTTAGAGAGGAATCAAAAGGTAGGAATAAATTGTGTTTAAAATGTGGAGAATTCATTATTAAAAACTGGGTTCTGCTGAGTGTGGGATGAAATCTGAGGTAACAGCATGTGGTGGTATTATTAAATGGCTGAGGGTCTCCTGATAAATAAAACCATAGTTTCACCTTTGGTGGCTACAAAAAATTCTGTTCCTGTACACCCTATTATCCCCACATCTGACTGTCTATTTGAGCTGCTGTGTTCCATCAGGAAGCCAATCCAACTCAAAATTAGTCTCATGAAGATGGTAAGAATGGGGCAGTGTAGGGCTGGGAAAATAAGTTGGGAGCAGGGCCCTGGAACCAGCCCTATGGCTGCAGAAAGATGAAAGGAATAAAAAACTGTGTGACTGCATGATAAAATTGCAGATGGGATCCAAGTTTGAAAAATGCAAAGTAATGTGTTTTTTCTACCATGAAGAAGAGAAAATTCTTATTATACATATTCAGCAGGGTGCTGACTTGACTATTATCATGCAGAAAATAGGTCTGTGGAGGTAGTGGGGATAGTTCTTGGAAATTTTTGATCAGCATTGGTCAAAAAGGCAAGTGGTATTTAGGCTAATTAGGAAAAAAGCCAAGCAAGAGCTGTAGTTATACCATTGTGTAACTGTGAAATAAGGAATGTAAAATGTGATTCCTTCTTTTTCCCCAGCTCAGGTTGAAAATTGCAGTAAAGGGCAGCAAGGGTGATTAGAATTATAGATTAAATACATCTAAGAGTAAATAGTCTAGGTCTGGTTATTGTAGGAAGGCAACTTTGGTAAAGGAGGTATATGGTGATCTACAGGACCATTAATAGTGTGGGGAAGGTGAGATAGTTCACTGTTTCTCATAATGAGGCAAGTGTTTTGCCACACAGTGAAATTATTTGGTTTATAACTAATAAAGAGAAGTGGGTTTCTGGTATAATGCACAGCTAGACTGTGAAATTCATTGTTGTGAGTATTCTGTGGAAGCCAAAACTTGGAAGGGTTTAAAAACAAATTAGGTGAAATCCTGGCAAAAACTCCATCACTGCAGTGATGTCAATAGAACTTCCCATTTGGAAAGTCTACAGTGCCTGTTGCTGGAAGATAGGAGGGTGTGTCTGAGAAAGATAACTGTGTATTTATCTTTTTCTGAATTCTTTTTTTATTCTGTTGGGCATCCTCGGTCAAAGATCTGGTTCTTTTTATGGAGATCTTTGCTCTGACCCAGCATCTTGCATGCAGCATATTGCAGTTTGGAAAGAATTAGTCAGAATCTAAGATTATAATAAGACAGGTGGGACAACTGAGTGAGTTGTCAGTTCAGCTGGCAGCAGAGTGGCAGCAGCATTTTCTGCTGAATGGCTTTGCAAATGGCATGGTGGCAGCTGAAGCTGGGCCAAGAGAAGCAGTAGCTTTGGGTAGCATGGAGCTGGGACCAAGGCTGCCAGCAGCCACAGTGAAGGTCTGACATCCTCTAGCTGTGCACCTGTACATTGCCATGCTACCCCATCTCCTCTGCTATACTTGGCTTGACCTCGTGCCAAGCAGATTTAGGTATCCTCATAGGAAATAATTTTTTCCCCCCTTTGATAGGATTATTTTCTGTCAGAGCAGTGAGCTGAATCAGCTTGCAGAAGGAGCTCCATGTCTGGGATTCACTGCAGGCAGACAGTGTGTCACGTGCCGCGGTGCTGAAGATAACGGGACATGCCAATGAGGGGAATATGTCTAAGATGCTCCCTTGTGTCAGCAGCTCAGGCACTTTTTTCTGAGGAATGAGGACTTGGAGCCTGAAAAGGGTTTGTTTGCACTTGGGCACTAAAACTTGTTTGGGCAAACTTTTGGAAAGGCAGAGTCTGGGAATGCTGCTCCTGAATTGTCCCACCATTGTATCCAGTGACTGGGAAACTAGAATCAACATGGGGAATGATAAACACTCTTATTCTTGATCAGGACTCTCTTTGTAGATACAGGTGGTATTTTTTCAGTTCATTACTGCAAATACTGTTATGTTGTGGGTACACTTAGCAAATCAGACCCTTTCAGGGAGAGAAAGTAACTGAGGTAGCCATCAGAAAAATACATGGTTTCAGTGTGCCCAGGAGCACTGCAGGAACCTAAATACATTATTTTTGTAGTCAATGCAATAATACTTGGTAGAGCCTCAAGTGTTTAATGTTCTGTGTTTGAGTCAAATTTGCAGAAGAAAAAGCTACCCATTGTATATGACAGCCAATTGGATCACAGTATTCTCAGTTTCTCAGTGTTTTCCCTGTAATTCAGTGATTCATTATTGCCAGTTGTCACCTTTTGCTATGTGAGAAAGTGATAAGGAGCTGTCATGAAAGCCTAGTGTGAAACCATTTATTATGAAGATGTGCACTGTAGACAATATCAGGGTTTTTGATGATCTTAGTTGTTTAAGCAGAAAAGAATTGGGAAGTGTAGGTCTATCAGGAGAACATTTTTAGGGGTAAAAATAATTTTCTTTTGACAGTGGGAAAGGCTTTTAAGTCAGAAAAGGCAGCAAATGTTCATTTGTTGTACTGCAAAATAGGCTTGGGTGATAAAAGTATTTTGATGACGTACCTGGAAGATATGATATTATGACTGGGAATTTGATAAGGTTGCTGGAAATGTAGCCCCAAAGACATTTAATCAGTTATTTGTAACATCCCTTTTGTCCTCATAACATTGAAAGTCTAGGTGCTATAATTATCAAATCAGTGGAGTAAGTATTATATATATATATTATAAGATAATTATTTATCGTCATATATATATATATATATACATATAAAAATATATATTGTGCATTAAGTAGATGAGATCATAAAGAGACATGTTTGTATATTTGAAGGGAGTTCTACTTTTTCCAGAATTGTTTTGATAATTCCTTAATGTCTGGTGGTGCTAAGCCAAGAAGTGTATGGAAGGGATAAAAATTCTTTTATTTTACTGGTAAAAAGAATAGCAGATGTTGCTTCTTAGTTTTTGCCTTAGTCCTTAGGTTAGAATCCTTTTCTTTTTTCTAATCACTTGAGTGTGGCTGGGTCAGTGTCAAATGTAGCAGAAATATCTCGCGTTCCCAGGTCAGAAGGTTTGAACAGAGGGCCACAAAGTTTCAGGGGAAAACTGAGCCACTGCACAGGGGTCACACCAAAGAAATCTCTCTCAACAAGAGACCTGTCATCTTAGATATAAACCAACCACTTAGGTTGACTCCCTGTCTGGCTCAAATGCTACACAGGAGGTTAGGTCAGTTCCACAGCTGCAGGTCTGGAGATGAAGCAGGCCAGGTATCTTCTGTTGCAACTAATGTCATACTGCCTCTAGTGAGCCATAAGAACACCGAAACAAAAACAAGTCAACATCAGCTTAGCAAAAAATTATAGCCAATTTCTGAAATTAATCAAAACCGTGGTAGCTCTTGCTGACTTCTGTCTACTAGAGATCCATTCCCCTGCAGAAATTTATCAAACCATCAAGAGCATGAAGGGAGAGGATAACCTCTACTACAGAGATGACACGGCTTTCTAAATCCTCTCAGCCCCCAGATACAGCCCTGCTTCCTATTTTCCCAGAATGTGGCTTACTGAAGCTGACTATAAAACATGTACAATTATCTAAAAAGTGCTGTTAGTAGTAGATGAAAAGTGGGGCCTGATTTTTAAGAGACTAGAGTAAGAGGAATAGCAACAGATGGTGTGTGGGCTGGCAGGTCAGTTAGCTGTGAGAGTAGGAGCTGGAACTGTAAAAATGAAATATCAGTGTTGCTGCTTCTTGTAAAGTGTCCACACATCCTGTTCCTTTAGCAGGAGCCACAGACCACCTTGTCCTTCAGGAACACCAAACATGAGGCCCTTCACCACAGGCCCCCCATTTATCATTCTCACCGCTTAGTGTTGTACTCATTTTCTTCCTTCTTAAAGGTTTTTACTATCAAACCCTGCTCTGCAAGCTGTTGAAAAGCTGGGCACTGTCATCCAGGTGCTCTTCTTCGATCACATGGAGATTCCCCAGCTGCTGACCTGAGCAGGCATTTGTACACTAATGGCTCCTGTGTTGCTATTAGCACTTACTGCAATGATTGTTGAGTTGGAACCTTGTTCTCAGGATACAGCAAAGCATTCCTTCCCAAAGGCAGAATCTGTAATGATATAAAAGTCAGAGTTGGTGCTCTGAAATTCAGATTTTCAGATTTTCAGATTTATTTTTTTATTTTTTTTTGAGAAAAGCTTTTACGGAATGGGGGAATTTTTATGTAAGAAGGTTGAAAAGATAAAACTGTATCTTGACGTGCTCGCTATATCTCTGAGTCCAAGAATACAGTTCATGCACTGTCTTCAGAGCTTGAATTCCAGTGTTTCCAGTGCTCCAAGTTGCTCTAATACAATGATTTTTTTGTGAGATTAACATTTTCTGAAGAATATAAAGAGCGCCTTTATTCCCCGCCTACAGGGTGGAAGGATGGATTCACTGCAGACCTGTGCTTTGAGGTTGTGTATTAAGAATCTGAAAGAAATCTGTTCTTCAAAGCGGCTTTTTTCCCTCTTGTGAACTAAATTTACTCTCATGCTGTTAATTCCTCCTTCCCCCGCAATCCTTCTTAACATGCCCCGAGTTCAAACAGTTTCACAGTACTATGGAAGTAGCAACCTTGGTCTTTTTGTGAGTAAGAGTGGGACTGGTTTTGGCTATAGCCAAGCTACAGTTATTGTTACTTTACCAAGCTCCCTGTCATGCTCCCATGCTGATGGTTGTGCAGTGTACTGATGCAGTCCTTTTCTTTCCCACTTTGCTGCTTTCTGTAAATCCCTGGGCTCAGAGGTCACCCGGGGAGATTAAGAACAAAAAGCCACAACCCAAGACCTATTTGTGAACCATTAATTGGTATAGATTTCTGCCTATTTCCCAATGGGCTTTTTTGTGGGCTCTTAAGACCTCCCTTAATAGCTGGGAACCCTGGGCTGCATTACAGCCGCTGCTTGCTGTGTAGCTGAATAAACTCAATTGCTTGAGAAAGTCTGGGGTGTTGGCAAACTGGTGCCAGCTCACTCTGGATTACCAGGTGCAGCAGAGCCAGGCTCTGCCCTGCCCTAACAGTGGCTGCTGCCTTCTCTAGCATGTCCAAGGGAAAGGGAGAAAAAGAGCAGATGAGACAGCAGCTGCTAAAGGCCAGATTTGCTGTGTGCTGGAAGAGGTTGGCAGGGTATTCTGCTGTGGTTTGTGATGTTTTGCTAGGTTTTGATTTTAGTGGGTAAGGGAGAAGATTGGCTGTTGGATGTAGAAATAGATGGTCGTAGTACGAATACTTCTGTGAGAGAGGAGGGACCTGTCTAAAAAGGAGATAATGGAGCAGAATGCACTGAGCATAAATTCCCAAGCCTTGTGCATTAACTGCAATTGGTAAGCTCATAATGCAGACTTAAAGTTGCTGTTGCTTTTTTTAGAGGGAAAGGTTTGATCCAGTTTGGTATTACTTGGGGTGTATAACCCCTTTTACGAGAGTCTGTGTAGCTGGCACTGGAGACAGTCCTGCTTTTTTTTTTAGTCAATTTTGATCCTTTCAAAGATTAAAATAGGAGTAGAATTACAGCACTTTGACAGCCAAAGGTTTTTCATGAGATGTCAGTTACCCTCATGGAGTATAGATGGCACTGACAGAAAGAGCTTTTCAGAATAGCATCAGTTACTGCAATAAAATACATTACTTGTCCCATCTTTTAGAGCAAGTGAAAAATACTGATGTGAGCTGTAGCAGCTCATACTATCTCCCAAGCCAGGCTGAGATCATAAGATGACCTTGTCTTCGTTCAGAAAAGCTTATGAGGTCCTTCTAAAACCAAGATCATACTCTCTCATGTGAAAATGTGATGGCTGCAAGGACACTGAGTGCAAAAACATCCAATTTGAGGCAAGAGTTTGGGGAGAATAGATGAATGTAAATAAAGTGGCAGCACTGATGTACCTAATTTTGATGGAAACTAAAAATAAAAAACTTTGGTTTTCTTGCAATGACATTTGGCATGAATTGGGATTTTATTCCTTTGCTTGAACTTGAGTTTTGATGGAAATATAAATTGCCAGAATGAGAGATGTAATCATGGAGAAATCATGCTGTCTGACTTGGGACTGCTGGAAGCTTTTATACCTCACATTTTATTGCTTTTCAGTTTTTTCCTTTTTCCCTTTTTCTACACCCTGCATCCTCCTTCTGCCATTATCCCTCCACCTCTCACACCCACAGTGTTCTGCCAATTCCACATGCAGCCTTTCTTTAACCCCCTTCACATCCATTTCTTGGAATTTAGGGCTGGTTGACCTCTCTCTAGGAATCACTGCAGTTAAAACCAGAAAGCCAGATCCTGGTTTTGTTCTTTCTCAGCCATGAATTCAGAGTCCCGGCATCAATACAATAATGAAACCCTTGTTGGATTTCATTCCCTGCCCCATAGGAGCCTTGTCCATGGGATTTTGTTTGTTGATACTGTTAGTAACATCATGGGGGATGCACAGCCACAAGCTGGAAGCAAACAAACGACAGTGAAAAACAACCACAAACAAATAGCACTTGTCAGATCCCTATTGTCAAAGGGTTTTCATTCAAAGCCTTAAAGCAGCAGTGGCTATATAGCATTGCCCCAAAGTATAAAAACCACCAAATGGGAAAACGTAAATATTTTGCCTATTAAGGTGACTACAGCTTCCCCTCTGACTGTCTGTAGATGGTCACTGTCCCTGTGGCTGCAGAGTTAACTCTGTAACAGGCAGGTGGAAAATTTCCATCCTGGTACATGCCATCAAGCAGTGGCAGGGAGGCTCCAGCAGGATGAGTTGGCAATTCGGCACAGGCATGCATCCCACTTTCCTCAAAATGCCTCCTCACTTCCACTTCAGCTGCGGGCTCCTCGCTGTCCTCTCCCCTGGATGTCCCTGGGGCAGGGCCAGGGAAGCAAAGGAACACTGCCTGTTCCCTCCTTGCTCTCCATGGGGCTCCTAAGCCACAGCAGCTTGTGAACACCTTGGAGGCTCCATCAGGCTGCTGATGGGCACAGAGCCCTTCCCCAGGGCAGTGTGACACCCTGGGGAGCCATTGCCATCACGGGACCTCCCAGGTTTGCTGTGGGCCCCAAAGCACACGCAAGATTTTGGGATGTGATCAGTTGGGAAACTGGCTCATGTTGGACAAGAAAAGTCTAAACCTGTAAGGAAGCTGAAACTGGCCTTCTCCCATTGCAAAGAAGGCACTTTCCTGAGGTGTGTGTAGTATCACTGGCTTGAGGGAAATTTTGTTGCAGTCTCCAGCATGATGGCTGATCTCTCCAGAAAATATGTCATGGGCTGCTTGTGTAGCTTATGTAAATACTTTGAGCAGGTTTTTTTCTTTGATGTGTGAGTACAGATCATGCTATTATTAATGAGAATCTAATCTCCCTTCTGGGGTGAGGGTTTTGACATGCAAATGGGCCATAGGACATTTGATGTTACATCACAGTTTAACGGATAGGAAATTTGTTCAGGGAGTCAAGGTTAGTAAGATGTAATTTGGGAAGTTACAACTATGTTCTTGATTACAAAGAACAATAAATATTTGATAGAACTTTTCTAAAAGCATCAGGAAAACATGAAAATGCCATCAGCTTTGCAAGAAACTGCTGTACTGGGTTTTCTTGACAAATGGAGAAGATTCAGATCTTGCTGGACTGTATGGTCATGTAGGTCCAGGATGAGGGTGTTTACAGCAAAGGGTAGGAGCAGTTGTCCAAAGTGCTGCAATTTGTTGTGTTTGGAAGAAATCCAGCTCCTCTTCTGACCTCCTGTGACTTAGGGGAGTCCTGGGTTTGCATCAGGGCAGAGAGGCCAGGAAAATCTGTCATCAGACCTTACACAAACTCCTCTACTGAGGTGAATGTCAGTCTTTTGTGTCCTCTCACTGCAGAGAATGTCAGCTGCAAATGGAACAAACAATTTCAAGTGGAAAGTGAATGCACCACTTCCTCTGCTAATCTGTGAATCCAGAGATTTACAGCATTTGGCTTGACTATTCATGATCTATTTACCTTTTAAAATTCAGACATAGGCATGTGTGTGATGATTTATTCCTCCTTGTAATTGGATACAGTGATTAAATGAGCTTGCATATTATAGTTCATTGTCCTTCTGGGATGTGGGCTTTCTTCAGAAACAGCAGCTCCTAATGGAATTAATTCCATCTCCTGTGTGTTTACTGTAATCGGTGATGTGTTTCCAAAAACTGATATGGAAAATCGCTTTAAAATATATGTTCTTATACATGAAGTATTCCTCTAGCTGAAGGGTGGTATGTAATCCTCAGAGTCTTCCTTTAAGATGCTTTGCTACCTTCTCTGACAGGCTCTTTAGGAACAATAAATATATGCTCACTATTTTGTAAGGGCTGTAGGAAGTGTTACACCTAGCAGAAGTGTTTCCAGGCTGCAGCCATGGAAAAGTGATTGCAGTCTGAGACTTTCATCACATAATTGATGATTTCCCATGGGCTAGGCAGTGGTGAAACAGAAAGTATACTGCTTCTTAGTAAGAAAATATAATTTTTTATAATTGCCTTTAATGACTAATTGAAGAAGCAAATCAGTTTAATAAAAAAAAAAAGGAGTAATTATGCTGTTAGCCTATTTAATTTGAAGAGGGTTTGAAAAACTGATAGGCAAAGGCAATTTGCAGAGGGATCACCATCTGACTCACCTTTGATGGTGTTAGCCAAGAGCCTTGGTACTGTCTGCATGGGACGGTGGCTTGTGTACTCAGCCTTGGCAGGTACCTCCCCCCTCTCCTGAGCCGTATCTGCCTCCTTCTCTCTATACACTGGCAAAATAAAGCATGTTTTATGAAAACCGTGCTCTTTTATGCTTCATTAAGGGCCTAAAAGTGCTATAGAAATGCAAGGTGACAGCCAGCACTAGTCACAGCCAGGTGCTGTAATGGTGAAACACAGTCATAGAGAGGGTGATCCAAGAGGTACCGTTTAAAACACTGGCTTATCTGTTATTGCAGTTTGTGGTTTTTACCTTTTTCCTTAACGTTGTGCCAGATTTGTGCATGCTTGTGCAGAAAGGTGGGGTTTACCTCTCAGTCAAGGAGATTCCTCTGTGCCCTGTAAAGTCCAGGAGACAGCTGACTGTCTTGGTGAAGGGCTAAAAATTGAAGACTTTCCATGGAATATGGAATGAATCTCCTTCATTAGATGCTTTCCAGTGTGTGCATGAAAACCAAAGTATGTCAAAAGACTTGGAAAAGAAAGATACTATAGCAGGCCAAAGCTATGCCTATCTGAGAGCTGTGTTTTTTATCTATTTCTTTTTGTGAATAAATCAATAAATAGCACTTAAAATCTGAAATAATGGTAAAAGTGAATATAAACCTTTAGAAAATTGCCCCACTGTGCTTTCTTCTATAATTGCTTAGTATTTCTACTTAATTTAACTGAAATAAGCAATGCCATCAAATAAAAAGCCCTGAGTAATTACTATACAATTGAACCAAGGACCTAATGCTGAACTCCCCAATGAAAGTAAATAGTTTAAGAATAATCAAAATAGGGGTCTTATTTCTTAAAAGTGTAGCACTAAGATGCTGTGTATTGCAAGCAGCCAAATTTCACACAGACACAGCTGACACAGGAAAATGTGCCTGTGCAGGTGTTTTAATATTTACAAAGAGCTGAACTCTGGATAATATCTGTTCCTCATGTCTTACCCCTGTATGATCTTTAAACAGTGCAAGCAAGAACCTTTGTGATTGCTTCCATTCAGCTGTCAGCACAGGGTTGTAATGACAAACACAATTGTTTGAAGTTTTTAGATGTTCTTAATACATATGCAGACTACGTGCAAGGCATTTTTTTTATTGCTGTCTTCCATTAAGTTGTAATAATAATAAGCATTAAAGCTGTCTTTAATTACATGTTAACCTGTCACTGGAATGATTTGGGTGTCTCAGTGTACCAAGTACAATTTCAGGTCATAATTTAAAGACCTGTATCTTTTAAATAATTCTACGCTTAGTGTAACAATGTATTCTAACACCACCATCATGAAATGCATCAGATTTTTTTGGAATCCATTCACCACATGGGGAAGGAAAATGCAGCTGCCTTATGAGTGCTCTGGTGCTCATTGTTCTGGTTTTATACTGTGAAGCTGTGGGGGAAGGGGAGTGGAGGGGAAGACAGGTGTGGAAATGCAAGATGCAAGTACGGCCCTGTTTGGTTTATGGGTTCTCTTGGATGTCATGTCCCTCGTGCCACCCCTCCTCTGCTGTGCATCACAGGTGTGTTGTTAAATATTGAATAAGTTACTTCAGAGCT
This sequence comes from Cyanistes caeruleus, assembly GCF_971803275.1. Classification (NCBI taxonomy): domain Eukaryota; kingdom Metazoa; phylum Chordata; class Aves; order Passeriformes; family Paridae; genus Cyanistes; species Cyanistes caeruleus. Next base: position 121,249,281 of record NC_141701.1, read on the forward strand.
ATCTGAGAATTGTTTGCTCATCAGCCTGAAGTACTGTACACCCTGGGCAAAATGCTGGAAGTGGCATCCTTCACCACAGCAGTGACATTGCAGTATGTCTGTCTGGGGCTGCTGTGGGGTTTGCAGGATGTATTCCTCCCTCCCCTCTGCCCTGTCCCCAGCAGAGCCTCTTACACATCACAGCCATGCTGCACCTTTGCCTTCTGCCTCCATATGTCAGAAGATGTTAAGTGAGTCTCTGCTTTTGAGGTTACATGACAGTGGGTCACAGCTGCGTATGCAAGCCCCTAACCTAGTGTGTGTGACCCAATGCACCAAAAATATCCCACCACTTAACCTCCCCTGTGCTGAAAGAAGTGTGTGGTCTGTTCATTAGTCTAGTGCATGCCGATCCCATCTTGTACAGAGATTTGGACCAAATTAAACAGCTTTTGCTCAGATGAAAATGCCATCATTCCCTTTATAGGCAATTCTGTCAAATCTACAGAAGCCAGGAGCGATTTGCCAGTGCAGGCTTTGTCGTGCTAGGCTTCCCTGAAGAGATGCTGTGATGTTTACTGCACATGCTCCGGTGCCACATGTTGGGGAGTTTGCACTGCTTAGCATATTTATGATAATTTGTCTCCCAGGGGCAAACAAGATACTCCTTATATCTTCTTCCTTGGGCTGAAGCACAAAGAAATTTCCCCTTGCTGCTTTGTAGGGGGGAAAATAATAGATCAAAGCTTCTTGCTAAACACTTTTAAAAATACACAGTGAGGATCCGTACATTTCTGTTCCCTAAGGGACCTGTCCCTCTGGTTGTATGGAAAGCAGTCAGCAGTGGATGAGGGGATGATGCTGCACACTGAAGTTTAGGCATTGTACCTGACCTGCAGAGCTTTAGGTGGGCCACTGCCATGAGTAATTTGACCTGTCCTTTATCCATGTCACGTACCAGCATGGAATGTATTCTGGTCACTATGCTGTAGTTGTCATAATCTGCTGGACTGGATGTTGTCCAAATGCAGTGGATTTGGAAGTAAAGTCTTTTGAGGCTAATCGTATTATTATAATTAATACAATATTATAATAATAGGATATTGAAAATAATGCAAATTAAGAGTTTTAAAATATATGTATCCAGATATATATGTATTTTTGGGTTGTAAACAGAAAATTTTGGCTCTTGTTCTCAGAAATGTCATTGAGAAGCAAACTGTTTTAAAGCATCTCAGTGATCTAGAAATTAGGAACTCATAAACATTTTTTGAAGATGTATGACTTTTACATTTATGTATAATATTAGATCTGAAGATTTCTGTTTCCTGGGAGTAGATTTTCCAATTCAGCAATGACAAAGACATGCTGAACTTGAAACTTGGTTATTCTTCAATGCCATATAAGTGTTGGACTGCAAAGATGAAAAGAATAAAGATTAAGTGCATCTTCCTTTGTGTTAACTTTCCGAAAGCTGGAGGAATGTCTCATTTTCAAGTTCCCTTTAGACTGGAATGTGTGCTGGACTCAGGCAAAAGGCTCGAACAGCCTTAAGGCACCTTAGAGAACCCAACAGGTAGGACCAGGCTTCCAGGGGCAGATGGGAGAGAGGGTGCCCTGTGAACCCCTTCTGTGCACTGCTGTCACTTGCTGGAGGATGGCTGTGTGCTGTGCTGCCACCAGAAAACAAAAAGTCCTGTCCTGCTGGCACCACTGAGGCAGTGACAGCTCTCGGTGGCACCTGGAACTTGTATCATTGAGGGGTCTGAGCTGGGGACACTGCATCTCCTTGGCTGCCTGAGGAGGGTGATGGCACTGACACAAAGAAGTTCCTGTGCAAAACAGAAGCAGAAAAGTAGAACCTTGCCTTGTGCTTGCTCATACAACTTTGAGTGAGCCACACCAGTGCCTGGGGTGCCAGGCAATGTGCAAGCTGGAGGTGCAGACCCAGGAGGGCACATCACAGCAGGCTGTGCTCAGGCAGCTGGTCTGCAGGCAGAAGGATGAAAGGGAACCATTAAATCTTTCATCCTCTGTCCTGCTGCTCCAGGCAATCCTGGCCTGGCTGGCTTATTATAATCAATCGATGGAAAGAGAGGATGGGTTTTTCTCCTCAAGTACTTTGGGAGATGCCTGATGTGAACAAGGAGTGTCTGCCTTCTGCTTGTGTGAGGATTTCACGTTTCACATGTGCATTAAAGTACCTCCGTTTACTGCCAAGTTTCACTGCATGGAAAGCTTCTGTGTTTTAGTTGCAGTCAAAGGCACTATTTTAACAAAAAGTATTGATAGCTTAGAGTGACTGCTATAGGCAACATTTATAATGCCTCAAAATGTGTAAGGCGTAGAGGATTTGTCCAATAATTTCAAGTAACCCTGACCATTATAGCTGCACATTAATCACCAGGGCTCCCTCCAACCTGGGGAAAAAAGAGAGCTTCAGATTTCTATGTGGAAAAATTAGTGCCTCATTAAAGCTGGACAAGTTTGACATTTGCTCTCTGCCTGTGGTTTCAGGGCTTTTTGTCCCTCTAACAAAATAACAAGCTTCTCCAATACATGTGCAGGCAGCAACTGGAATGCAACTTCAGGAGCATCTTTGACCTTACCAGACAGAATGTCTTTAATTCATTCTGCAGATGTTAAAATACTGCCAGAAATTTCTGGGAGATGACCTTAGAAATGATTCCTAGTTCTGACTTTTGTGCTCTAATAAAAAATGTGGTTGTACAGGTTAAATATCTTGCCCTTATGTATTTTAGTTTTTTAACCTAATGCCAGAAAGAAATGTCTTGCTCTTTATTCCTTTGTGCATTGATTTCTCAGTGCCTTGGTGGTTAGATGACATAACTACTATAATTGTTTTAATACATTAGCAGCAAATTATATATTGATGTTCTTTTTTTTTCATTGACCTTTCTTTCTCAACATCATTTTCGTTTTTTTTGCTTCATGCTGTGTCCAGGGTGGCACAGCACTGTTAGAGGATTCGATTTTGAATTAAGGACCAATCCTGCAAGGTCCTGAGCACCGTTGCCATCTGCTGAATGCGAGGGAGGCCTGGGACCTCTCAGCACCCTCTCAGACATGAGTACTATCTTGCTAGATCAGATAGCAATTTGCATTTATTGTTTGTTCTCAGAGACATCCTGACATTTCTTAGTAAATTGCTGTGGAATTACAGATTACTGAGAAACTTCTACCTTTGAAAAGAGTTGCTGCTGTCAAATCGTTTTTCCGTTTCTGCAGAACAAGCAATTTTCTGATTACAGCTCAACTCTCAGGACCTGTGTTTGCATTGCTGAAAGGTTTCAGAGCATTGCATAGTATTATGTGAACTAAACCACACAAAAAAATCTATGTGTAGCATTGTCTGCCTTGAGGTGTGCTATAATTTTTCTCGTTTTGCAGAGGGGAGGAAGAGGTGTGACAAGAATTTATCAAGGCTATGAGCTTTCAGCACTGAGAGGCTGAAAAACTTGAAAATGCTTTGCTGTCACCCTCATTTTGTTTAATTTGAACTAAGTGACTGAATATTTAAAATAGAAAAAACCTATTTATTCCCTATAGAATAGTAAGTAATCAGCATCCATTTTACTCAGGCACAGGGCTCATCTGTCTGTTTGCCCAGCTGTAACCCCATCTCATAGGGCTGCTTTTCTGATCAGTATGGTGTTATTAACCCCATCAGTGAATATTTTCTTTTTAAAAAATTATTTCCAATATGGGCTATGAGGTCAGAGGGTGCATTAGTGTTATTGATCCCAGCTTTTCAGTCATAGGAGGATAAAAATTCCAAAGGATTCAGCTGGTCTAGCTGTTGACTTTTTTTTCCCAAATATATTCTGGGGGATGAGCCTCACAAAAATGTTAGAGAAAAGTGTCTGGTCCTGCAAGGTAGGGATGATGCACTGAATGTAAATGAGAGCAGAGTTGTTGATGATTATTAAATTTGTAATTCTGGCTAATACTGGTAAGTGTATTAACATAAGGGGATGTCAAGAGCTGACCATATGGTCATCTTATCATCTTTGGCATAGTCACAAATGGGAGATGGCGTAGCTAAAGGGTTTTAGAATTTCTTCTGTGTTGTCTAAAATACATTTATTTTTCTCTTCATCTTTGTCTTTCTCAAGAATATCCCCCCACCACCAAGCACAAAAGAGATTTTATTATCACATAAATGTCCCTCAGAGTTTGCACTAATGTTTGAAAAATGAGTGTGTAACCCCCACTTGTATTTTATGCTGCTGGAGCTCCTCAATGCAGATGACCAGTATATTATACTAAAGTTCTTACATGATTAGGTTGAAGAAGATATTATGACCTCTTTTTATTTGTTACATTTCTGAAAGATAAGTTGAGCAGGAAGGAATGACAGTGATTTCCTCTGCTTGGAAAGCAGAGGGTTTAGAGTGTTATATTTTTAATTCAGTGCATGGTTTTCATTCTCTGTTTAATTCTCTCATACACACGGTGACAACCACAACTGCTCTGTAGCATGAGTAAGGCTTGCCACTACAGTGGCAAGAGTAGTTTTAACCTATGAGTTACTGAATTCCAGTGGCTTGTTCATTCAGGCATTTTTTTTCTCTTTTTTGTTGTTGGTATTTGGTTTTTCCTTCAATTTCCATATGGGTTTGGCCTCTGCCAGCAAATCCTTGGAGAAAGCTGAATCACTGCTTTGCATAAAGTGGAAAAAGACTTGCATTCCAGTGCTTTATCTATATTTTCTTATAATCCTATTTAGTGTGGAATACAAGCCTGAAAAACCCTTAAATCTTTCTGTAATTCTTGCACAGCCATTCACAATGGATTTGTACAGTGCAAAGTCAAAGAGATTTGGGTTCAGAATAGTGATAAGTTTAAAAAAAACCCCACAACTTCCCCCCTCAAAAAACCCAGATGAGTTATTTTTCTTTGCAATTTAACAGATTTCACTGTCAGTACCCTCTCCCCAACTAAGACATATGCAATCTGCAGAGAAAGGAATACAGAGTCTTTATGCATGGAGTCTAGATGCTTATACTCCTCTGTATTGAGCAATTTGCCTTTTGTAAGCCATGCAATTATAAGGAAAAATCTTGATGCACTGGATGTCTTAAATCCTGTTGTTGCATGTTTTGCATAAATTTTATTTTTTTTTCGTAATATTTAAATAAGCATGTGTCATGGTCAGCATGTAATGGAAAGGATAGAGCATGGAAAAGGAAATGCTGCAGAAAGTGGAAAGAATAGAGGCTGAATACTGCTCTGTAAAGTCTGGTATGAAAAAGAGAATGGTTCTTGTCATCTCAGCAGTCAGTTTGTTGCTGAAAGTGGGAGGACTTGTTTGACTTACTTTTCTG